>NC_090647.1:270142096-270320199 GCF_040937935.1 Hyperolius riggenbachi | reverse complement strand
GGATTCCCGACCAAGTATTGAGTGCATAACTGGAAATAATTATTTGAAGGTTGACTTTTTGTTTTAAAAACGCTATACTTTTATTGGTCGGATAAAATATGCTAATTTGTTGAGATAGGAAAATTTTGGGTTTTCATGAGCTGTATGCCAAATCATCAATATTAAAACAATAAAAGGCTTTAACTACTTCAGTTATGTGTACTGAATCTAAATTAATATCAAAGTCTAATGTTTCAGTACATTACAGAAAATAATGAACTTTATCACAATATCCTCACACCTACCGGCATGATGTTTGTAATTATATCCCCCTGGGTTCCTTGTATTTCATTGCATTGCACTGAATGGAGCTGCCGACACTGGGGAAAGTGTCGTCCTGCATAATACAATGCTGAATAAGGAATCCAAGATGGCGGCAACTAAAACTAAAAGGCCTAGGGTGGGGGTTTATGTATCATTGGAAAGAGGAAGGAGAAAGAGAGCTTCAAAATGGTATGCATCTTTCCATAGTTACTTCACTGCTCGGAGTCCCTTTAAGAAGAGGTGATACGAACACAGCAATAAATGTCAACTTTTTTGAAACCTGCTGCAGGCCTCTAATTTAAACTGAACATAATATTTTAACAGTAGTGATGGGGCGAACATCGCAAACAATTGTTCGTGCTCATTTTCGCATACGTTTGTGGCAGACTTATTGAATTTAATGGTATTGCAATCAAACATTTGAGAAATGAATACGAATAATTGTGATGTTAACCCTTCACTTCTCCAAAAGCAGCAATCAAAATAAGTGAAAACAATGTTTGTTCAATTATTCCTTCCATATGAAGTGATTAAATTGAACAATTGTTCCACATACATCAATAGTGCGACAGCAGCCGTCCATTTCAGGCTCCAGCAATCCTTTTCTCAAGTGTTAACATTAAATTAAAAGTAAGCTGGGAATAATGACTGTGGATAACATCAGAATAAAGCAATTAGCTGAAATACATTCCCAAAAGAGGGATCACCAGGGAATAGAAATAATGGAGATGTGAATAGATACTCCCCACTGATTCTTGATCAAAATAACTTACAATTATCTAAAGAGTGGTCCTGTACAGGGCTGTGGAGTCAGTTGAGGAGTTGGAGCAATTTTGGGTACCTGGAGTCTGAGTCGTGGTTTCAATAGACTGAGGAGTCTTGATTTTTGAACCAAATCCATAGCCTTTGTAAAAATTAAACTAAGGAGTCAGGGCAAATTTGGGTACCTGGAGTTGGTTTCATGAACGGTGGAGTCAGATTATTTTTTGTATTGACTCCAAAGCCCTGGTTCAGTATGACATAAGGGGAGTATTTATTGAACTTTATACTCTACCCTTATTAGGACTTGCGTTAGTACAATTTCACTTACAACTTGGAAAAATAGAATTAGAATACTGTAGTATGTCATATGCAGGGAAAAGCATTTTCTACTGCTCACCACAAAGGGGAGCTTCATTCCAGCTTCTAGGATATTTTCTAACATCTGTCCATCAGAGATATGTCTGCTACTGGAGCCCATGAGGAACTGAAGACTAGGAATAGTCGAGTTAGATGCAAATCCTGTATACAAATTTAAGCTGCTTAAAGGAATCAGGCAAATTAAAAAAATAAATAAAAAAAAAAACTTTACTCACCTGGAGCGTTCTCCAGCCCCTTGCAGCCGACTGTCCCACGCTGAGCGCTCCGCTTTCCGCTGCCATCCCGGGCTCCTCCCTGCATGGTGCAGAGGTCGACCCCAAGGTTGTCCTTACTGCGCCTGCCCGAACCGCTGTCAATCAAGCTCATGTTGTGCGTGGCTTACTGCGCCTACCTAATTGGTGTTTTTGGGAAGGGGTGACTGATTACTTATGCTTTGTGGTTTATGGTGGGAAACTACCTAATTGTTTTGGGTAACCCCTGCTTATTCATGTGAAATGCTGCCTAAATATGTTTGGGAAATGTGCTGTCTGTATGTTACTTTAACCACTTCCTGCAATATGGAAGTTTTAAAAAATCATATTTTTGCACTAATTAGTGCAAATAATGTTATATAAATGCCATTTGGCTAAAAGAATCCCTGTTATCTAGCCAGGTTGAGTTTGCCTAAATACTGGATATGTGTTCTTACCGGTATTCTAGGGAAGTCAAGCAACCAGTGCTAAAATAACACTAACCTCCTCTCTTGCAGATCTATGCACAGCAGAAGCGACTTACCGAACCTCCAGGCGCCATCTTCTACACTTCCTGCAGCTCCCAGTGGCTTTTCTGCGCCCTCTGTGTACGAATCCTGAGAGTGTATGTGACCCGACAATGCGGGTGACGTGACATGCCAGGAGCTGTACATTCATATAGGAAAGCTTCTTGCAGCTGCAGGAAGTGCAGAAGATGACACCTGAAGGCTTTGTCCGTTTTTTAGCACGCTGATGGAGGGGCAGGAAGAGGTCAACGGAGAAACACCGACCTATATCTTATTAACGTTTCTCCTTCGTTTTCTCCTGGTAGATACAGTAGAATTCCTGCTATTCGGTTCAGGTGGAGATTGCCTGATATGTGTTCTTGGCAGTTGCTTGAGAAGCCTAGCAACCGGCACTAAAATAACACTAACCGCCCCTGTTGCAGATCTGTGTGCAGCAGAAGTGACACTCTGAACCTCTGGGAGCCATTTTCTACACTTCCTGCAGCTCCCACCAGCTTTCCTGTGTCCTCCGTGTACAACTCCCAAAGCGTGCATGTGACCTGATGTGGGTGATATGACTTGCCGGGAGCTGTACATACACGTAGGAAAGCTTCTGGGAGCTGCAGGAAGTGTAGAAGATGGCACCCGGAAGTTCAGCAACTCACTTCTACTGTGCAAAAGCTCTGCAAAACTCGAAAGTTCCATCCCCATTCTCCACCCCAAGCATGCTGGTTAGTTGAGACTTTCGGGTGCCTTAGTTCTGGTTAACTGGGACTCTACTGTTTCAAACCTTGCCAATAAAATACTTTTAAAGCTCCCACCGAGCAAGAAATTAAAGTTTGCTGCTACCTATCTTCCTTAAAAGCATACATTTCAAACTAGCCTGCGGGCCAAATCTGTCCCTCAGAGCCATTAAATTTGGTCCTCAAGTGGTTACCCCACTTTGCATTATGTTTGGCCCACTCTAGACCACAAGGGAACCTATATTGGAGTTGAAGCCCTAGAACTACTGGGAAGCCATATTGACGAGGGAGGGGGAAAGCAGTAAACACCAGGGAACTTTTTAAGGGAGGAAAGAGGTCAGTAGACATTGAGGTTGGCCGGCGACTTGGTCCCAGTGTACAATTCCCGCCCACTTTGTATTTGCGTTTGACACCCTTACTTTAAAGGAATCATCCGTCAAATAATGCTGCCCCTTTATATACTTATCCGAGCTTCCTCCAGCCCCTTGCAGCCGACATGTCCCTCGCAGCATCTCCACTTGCACCTGCCAACCCTGGGTCCCTGCCAGTGCAGAGGCCAACCTCCTCTTCTGCACGTGCGCAGCTGTCAAAGTCCACCTCCGCAGTGTACTGCGCAGGTGCAGTAATTCTGCGCCTGCGCTGTACACTGCAGACAATGTGGACTTGATTGACAGCGGCGCTCATGCAGGCGCAGCAGAGGACAACCTTGAGGTCTGCCTCTGCACCGGCGGGGACCCCATGCCATTTGCTGGGAACGGAGCTACGGCGTGGGACACGGCTGAAAGGGGCTGGAGGAAGCCTCGGGTAAGTACAGTATATAAGGAGACAGCATTATTTAGCTGATGATTCCTTTAACCATTTTAGGACGAGAGCAATTTTCACATATCAGCGCTGCTCCCATTTATTTGCCAATAACTTTATTACTACTTATCACACCTAAATATATGTATTATTTATTTCAGGACAAATTAGGCTTTTAGTGAGTAATATTTTTGTTTAGTAAATACCTTATTTTTCTAGGGAAAAATTGAAAAAACACTATTTTTCCATTTACATCCATTATATAGCTTTACAATAAACAGAGCTAACTATAAGTTAAACCCACAAATTGTATTTGCTTATCCATCCTGGTTATTACAACATTTAGATTATGTTCCTAGTACAATGTATGGTGACAATATTGTATTTGGAAATAAAGGTGTCTTTGTTTTTTGTGTTTTTTGCTTTCTCATTTTACACTATTGATGATTACCAAACCTTATTTGCAAAAAATAACAGTAATATACCCTCATGGCATACATATTTAAAAAGCCAAGTTCCTAAGGTAACAATACAGTTATTTTATTTTATATTCATTCACTTTTTCATTTTACAAGTCTTTGTTTTGGTACAGAATATACAACATTTTTATTACTTTTGAGCCATTTTGTTACTAAAAAGAATACTGCAACACACACAAATGCTCACTCCCAGCTAAAGCAATTTCATATCTTTATTTGGTCAGCAGGCGCCAATCAGGTGTACTGTTATACACCATTTGCCTGCTTTACCAAATCTAGCCGGAATTGCATAAATTAGGTAGCATTCAGTTGGGAGGCTTTGGTTGGATGTAATCATAGATTATGGGGCCCCCGGCTGTCATGCAAAGCAGTTTTTGAGATACTAAAAAGAATAGACAAAACATAGCCCTTAACCCTAAAACAGCCTAAAATCTATTCTACTACTTATCACGGTTAAAATGTTACCACATGTGTTGTGTAGCTATACTAATATTTTCCCAAGTTTGATTATAATTTTGAAAATTAATTTTTATGCTGGCTTGAATTTGTCCCTACCCATTTCTCATGTGATGTGGGTCCAATCTTTAAAGCACACCAAAATGTATTCTACAACTTGATACCAATGATACCACATGTGCCTCATTTAGTAACAAACTTATGGTGCACTCTCCACAATTACACTGAACGTGTATACTTGTCCAGCTAGGCTGAAGTGGTTAAGAACATATTCCGTTGCTAGGTGCTGAAAAAATATATTTTAGATAAGATTTAAAAAAAATTATGTCCTTGGAGAAAACTATTTCCATAGTGAAAAGTTAATAGACTGTGCCCACTGACTTTTTGTTTGTTTGTTGTTTTTTTGTGGTCATAGAGCTTCTTCGGATTGGGGTATGGGGAGTGAGGGGAGCCTAGTAGGTTTGTCAGTGGCCCTGGGATTGGCTTACATTTTCTCTGAAAAGATGGCCATCAGTTTGAAGTCTACTTTCTTCCCTCACCCCATTGGGTATTGTATGCACGCAGCTCAGCCAAGCCACATGTGTATGAACTGTCGCAGGGTTCAGGCACTGTTTGCCAAAAACTATAGTGAATGTTTTATTTATCAAAATTCAGGGGTCTCTTTAGGACTGCAGTGCTATGCAGTCTGCAAACGCTAATGACGGACAAGCAAATAATGAGGAGACTGACACAGACCCATTGTCACAGAAACTAGTTACTGTGTCTTGTGCCCTAGGACAGCAGCTAGTCTCCAGATACTAATACAAGTCTATAGTGACAAATTAGGATCAACTGTTGCCAAATTTCAATTGCTACATCTGAATTGATGTACATATTATGCTAATCTTATGCCAATGTATGTAGCTTTGATTTGCCCTTTGTCAAGCTACCAACATTTAAATAAAATTATCGTAAACATTTGCATCAACTCTGAATTATTTGCATCTTGCATCTCATTGACCACCCCTACAGAGGATGGAAATTTAATTAGGTCAACACTGTGGGAGGGTTTTCACCTTTTCAGCCACATTTCCATTAGCTGCAGGACTTTTTGCCTTCTGAAAACTTGGTTTTCCTTGACAATCCTGCCATCAGCTTCACACGGGTGGTGAGTTCATTTCCACCTTACAGTTCCTGTTTAAATTTACACCAAACAACACAACTTCTTTCTGACTTGCCTTGTTCAGTTTTGGTTTTAGTTGATCTTTAAGTTAATTTTCTTGCTGAGAATAAAACAATTCCTTCCATTTAGCTCTACACATTGCAACAATTGATTGTAAACATTTTTGTACCCAATTCTGGACGGTACTTCTGTCTGCCTTATACTGGGGGACATATCTGTCTACCTAATACTGGGGGCACCTCTGGCTCCCTAATACTGGAGGCACTTCTGTGTACCTAATACTGGGGGGCAGCTTTGGCTAATTAATACTGGGGATATCTCTCTCTACCTAATACTGTGGGCAGTGCCATTTGTTTAGGTGGGCAAGATGGGTGGCTGCTGGGGGAGCATGAAGGGCGGTGGGAGCAGCAGGACCAGACAGAAGTGTGTAGCGGAACGGACACAGACGCAGCTACATGATACTCCCTTCAAACATAACCCCTCCCCCAGTACCCACAATCATGTGCCCACTCTTTCCTCAGTCCCCCCCCCCCCCCCCAGCAACTACATTTATGTTCACACTCCCTCCCAACACCCATAATCGGGTCCACTTCCCAGCCCCCCTCTGGCTACCTATATTGGGGGTTATATCTGGCTACCTAATGGTGGGGGTTTACCTGATACTGGTGGGCACATCTGCGGTGTGTGTTTCTGGATAATTTTCTATGCTCAGAATGGCATAATCAGGGCAAGTCTCATTTATTGATATTGATCAATAACTTGAAAACAACCAGGGGCGTTTCTAGGGTCCTTGGCGATCGGGGGCACCTGTGGGCACCAGGTGGGGAGGTATATGGCAAAATGGGCGTGGCCATGAGGTGAGTGGGCGTGGCCATGGGTGGGGCCAAATGTACATGAACTTAGCAGCGGTGTAAGCTACAGATAACGGGCCTGCCCATCGAAATATTGGAAGGAGCCCCCTGTCCTTTATTTAGATAATTTACAATCAGTATAGGCATAGATCAAAGATGTATACGCACATACAATTTTGATTGGTCAAATTTACCACCCCTGTGCAGTAAGTGGGCAAACAGACAATGAATTTTATGAACAGAGCTAAAATTGGCTAATCAAAATTGTATGTGTGTACCAGGCTTTACAGCTAATACTGTACATACTGAAAGTAGCAGGGATCAGCATACAATATAGCTGGTTTACAATCAGTAAAGGCACAGAGTAACACCTTACACTGTACACACTGGAGGTAAATCAGCACAGTGCAGGCACTAGAGAACAGCGTATACTGTACATACTGTAGGCAGCAGAATTCAGCACACTGCAGCTAGCGTGCCAAAAACATGAGGATCACATTGTGCGGCGTGCCGCACCGAAAAATGGGTGGGCCATGGACCAGAATATAGGTGTGGTAACGGGTGGAGACAAATTTACATGAACCTAGCAATGGTGGGACATTAGATTATGACAGTGGTGGCGAACCTTTTGGAGGCCGAGTGCCCAAACTGCAACCCAAAAGTCACTTATCTATCGCAAAGTGGCAACAGCAATTTAAACTAAATACTGTACAAACGTTTTAACTCATACATGAACATTATGGAAAATCCAAGTTGAAAATAAACTGTGAAGATAAACAATTTCATCCATCCGACTCCTGAAAAATGTATTCAATTTTTTTAGAACCTCCCAGTTTTATTTTCTGTTTTAAAAAGCTAAAAAAGTAGGTTTAATGCTATTGTCTCATATGATAAGGATTCAGCTTTTCCCATAGTCTCGCAGTTAGCAATCATGTGACCCCCAACAAGACAAATTCAGCAATCGTGAGGCCCCCAACAAATCATGAGGCCCCCAACAAGACAAATTCAGCAATCATGAGGCCTCCAACAAATCATGAGGCCCCCAACAAGACAAATTCAGCAATCATGAGGCCCCCAACAAATCATGAGGCCCCCAACAAGACAAATTCAGCAATCTTGAGGCCCCCAACAAATCATAAGGCTCCCAACAAGACAAATTCAGCAGTCATGAGGCACATAAATAGACAGCATTTCACATAAATAGGCAGAATGCCCCCTTAATATGGTAGCCCCCCAAGTTAGGTAGTGAGTGACAGGGACCCCCAGGTTAGCTAGTGAGTGACAGGCGCCTCCAGTTAGGTAGTGAGTAACAGGGACCCCGATAGTGAGTGACAGGGAGCCCCTTTAGGTAGTGAGTAAGTGCCAGGGAGCCCCTTTAGGTAGTGATTGAGTGCCAGGGAGCCCCTTTAGGCAGTGAGTGAGTGCCAGGGATCCCCTTCAAGCAGTGAGTGAGTGCCAGGGAGCCCCTTCAGGCAGTGAGTGAGTGCCAGGGAGCCCCTTTAGGCAGTGAGTGAGTGACAGGGAGGCCCTTTAGGTAGTGAGTGAGTGCCAGGGAGCCCCTTCAGGCAGTGAGTGAGTGCCAGGGAGCCCCTTCAGGCAGTGAGTGAGTGCCAGAGAGCTCCTTCAGGCAGTGAGTGAGTGCCAAGGAGCCCCTTCAGGCAGTGAGTGAGTGAGTGCCAGGGAGCCCCTTCAGGCAGTGAGTGAGTGACAGGGGGCCCCTTTAGGTAGTGAGTGAGTGCCAGGGAGCCCCTTTAGGTAGTGAGTGCCAGGGAGCCCCTTTAGGTAGTGAGTGAGTGCCAGGGAGCCCCTTTAGGTAGTGAGTGAGTGCCAGGGAGCCCCTTTAGGTAGTGAGTGAGTGACAGGGAGCCCCTTTAGGAAGTGAGTGAGTGACAGGGAGCCCCTTTAGGAAGTGAGTGACAGGGAGCCCCTTTAGGTAGTGAGTGAGTGACAGGGAGTCCCTTTAGGTAGTGAGTGAGTGACAGGGAGTCCCTTTAGGTAGTGAGTGAGTGACAGGGAGTCCCTTTAGGCAGTGAGTGAGTGCCAGGGAGCCCCTTTAGGTAGTGAGTGAGTGACAGGGAGTCCCTTTAGGTAGTGAGTGAGTGACAGGGAGTCCCTTTAGGTAGTGAGTGAGTGACAGGGAGCCCCTTTAGGTAGTGAGTGAGTGACAGGGAGCCCCATTAGAAAGTGAGTGAGTGACAGGGAGCCCCATTAGAAAGTGAGTGAGTGACAGGGAGCCCCTTTAGGTAGTGAGTGAGTGCCAGGGAGCCCCTTTAGGTAGTGAGTGAGTGACAGGGAGCCCCTTTAGGAAGTGAGTGAGTGACAGGGAGCCCCTTTAGGAAGTGAGTGAGTGACAGGGAGCCCCTTTAGGTAGTGAGTGAGTGACAGGGAGTCCCTTTAGGTAGTGAGTGAGTGACAGGGAGTCCCTTTAGGTAGTGAGTGAGTGACAGGGAGTCCCTTTAGGCAGTGAGTGAGTGCCAGGGAGCCCCTTTAGGTAGTGAGTGAGTGACAGGGAGTCCCTTTAGGTAGTGAGTGAGTGACAGGGAGTCCCTTTAGGTAGTGAGTGAGTGACAGGGAGCCCCATTAGGAAGTGAGTGAGTGACAGGGAGCCCCTTTAGGCAGTGAGTGAGTGCCAGGGAGTCCCTTTAGGCAGTGAGTGAGTGCCAGGGAGCCCCTTTAGGTAGTGAGTGAGTGCCAGGGAGCCCCTTTAGGTAGTGAGTGAGTGACAGGGAGTCCCTTTTGGTAGTGAGTGAGTGACAGGGAGTACCTTTAGGTAGTGAGTGAGTGACGGGGAGGCCCTTTAGGCAGTGAGTGAGTGCCAGGGAGCCCCTTTAGGCAGTGAGTGAGTGCCAGGGAGCCCCTTTAGGTAGTGAGTGAGTGCCAGGGAGCCCCTTTAGGTAGTGAGTAAGTGCCAGGGAGCCCCTTTAGGTAGTGAGTGAGTGCCAGGGAGCCCCTTTAGGTAGTGAGTGAGTGACAGGGAGCCCCATTAGGAAGTGAGTGAGTGACAGGGAGTCCCTTTAGGCAGTGAGTGAGTGACAGGGAGTCCCTTTAGGTAGTGAGTGAGTGACAGGGAATCCCTTTAGGTAGTGAGTGAGTGCCAGGGAGCCCCTTTAGGTAGTGAGTGAGTGACAAGGAGGCCCTTTAGGAAGTGAGTGAGTGACAAGGAGGCCCTTTAGGAAGTGAGTGAGTGACAGGGAGGCCCCTTTAGGTAGTGAGTGAATGACAGGGAGGCCCTTTAGGAAGTGAGTGAGTGACAGGGAGGCCCCTTTAGGCAGTGAGTGAGTGACAGGGAGGCCCCTTTAGGTAGTGAGTGAGTGACAGGGAGCCCCATTAGGAAGTGAGTGAGTGACAGAGAGTCCCTTTAGGCAGTGAGTGAGTGACAGGGAGTCCCTTTAGGTAGTGAGTGAGTGACAGGGAGGCCCTTTAGGTAGTGAGTGAGTGACAGAGAGGCCCCCCCTCTAGCCGCCGCCGCTCCCCCCTCACCTGGCAGTGTATTCAGACCTCAGGATCAGCGGCGACCGGACCAGTACTAGCGGGCGCCGGACGCACCCGCTCGATATGCGGAAGTGATGTCACTTCCGCATATCAGTGCGGGCGCTGGGTCCTAGCGCCCGCACGATTGGTCGCCGGCTCGCCGCCTGATCCTGAGGTCTGAGTGACGTGGCGGCGGCTGGAGGGAGCCGCTGACAGAGCAGGGCAGCGGCGGCCGGGAGATCCGTGGCACCCCAGGACAGATTGGGGGCACATGCCCCCCCAAAGTAGGGCTAGCGATGCCCCTGAAAACAACTATAAAACACAGCTGATTTTAGATCATGTTTGTACTTAGATTAGATTTACAGGTCAATAGTCCTCAAATCACAGATGAAAGAAAAAAAGCCATTAACTTTTAATTAAGTCTCCAGTTTGTTTTAAAATATTTATTTCAAAGCCAAGCTAAATGCGAAAGTAGTTCCCGAATTGCTTCACAAAGTTGTCTATATAAAATCTGCTTTAGTTAGACAAATGCCCTGGCAAGAGGAGGGTTAAGAATCTTTAAAATGATTCACTCTATGAGCAGAACAGAAACAAGTTTCCTGTGACTGTTCCCAGACTGCTGCTGATTAGCAATGCTGCTTTCACATGGACTCCTCCTGCATGCTTGGGGAGGTGCCTGAATCACTGTAATCAGTGAAGGATGTGTAGCTGTGTATCCCAGCCAGTTCTAAGAGAACATAACTCACAATACAACTGGATGTGTAACCATCACAGCTGTGGGACTGCTCAGCACTGCCTATCACTTCTGCTGGACAGAGAACTGCATTATCATGCTGGATGTACCGACCATGGCACAATTATGCTGCTTTCCAAGACACTGTGCTGAAGAAGTACGGCTGGTGCCATAAATATGTTCACATTCCACTTTGCACTCCAGAATAAATGTAAAGATGGCTTTAAATCTTCCTGATACCAGGACATGGCCCTGTGTGTTAGAGGAATGAATAGAAGTAATTATAGAGGAAAATCATTTGTGGATGTGTTGGAAAAGGATGTCGCCAATTAATAGTCTGCCTGACTTGTCTGTTTAAAGACTGGATCAGTGTCTGCCACCGGAGTGATGATATTAATATGCTGATGTGCGCTAAATGATACACTGAGAGAATGAGAGCTGGAATTTTGTGGCTTCTTCTACTTGTCACTGTTTCCCTGTGTTCATCCATTAGCCATACAAGTGAGGAGACGGTACACTCTGCACAGGTAAGAAAGGAATTGGGTAGTGCTGTTTCAGGGAAGCTATAGAACTTCAGATGCACATCTTAATAAAGTGGCACATAAGTACAAAAAAAGTATATGTTGTACGTGTAGTACGGATACTTGATAGAACATTAGTAGCAAAGAAAAGAGTCTCATATTTTTATTTTCAGGTATATAGCTTTTTTTTTTTTTAAACTGTATCATTCTGTCATATTTGCAGTTTGCAAACTACACTCCGCATTTTAAACTATGTAACAGAGCAGAATTAATGTCCCTTTTAACTCCTCTGCAGTAAAATCTTATCTGAAGTTGTCTTTCATTGTTTCCTCGATGTATAAGTGCTTCAGAAAATAGCACTGTTCTCTCACTAAATTAGTCTGAGGCCAGAAACCCACTAGGAGCGATTTTCTGAGCGTTTTGTGATTTGAAAACTCTTGCTAATGTAATGCTATGGGTGTGATCCCACTGGAGCGATGTGATTTTATAAAAATCCCCCATAGCATTGCATTAGCAAGATCTTTTTCATATCACTAGCGATTAGAAATCGCTCCTAGTGGGTTTCTGGCCTGAGAGCGCAGAGAAGCTCTTTTGCATAGATAACAAGTGACGTTTCTTAACTCTTCCTGTACTGGAATGTTCTATTTCTTAGCTGTACTACACATACAATTCATGATATCATAAGTTTATTTTCAGGGTACCTGAACTCAAAGGAATGTAGATTATGCCATTGTACATTTATCTACAGCATACATTTTTTATGAAGTGTAATGCTAATCTAATAGCTGGCTGTAACAAGCTGGCTGTAACAAGCATGCAGCCAGCCAGTCAGTGATGAATTAGAACTAATCAGTTAATAATGAACTAGAACTACTGTACTTGTATTATCCTACTGGGATAACGATCCAAAATGTGTAAATTGGTGAGAACTTGAATGAAAGTCCGGCAAGTAGCAACCTTAGTTCTGGTTTATTATTTTCAATAACTAGAGGGAACAAATGCATCTGCAGAATGAGTATATCTTTCAATCTATTCTAGACCATCTGGCTATCCCATCCATTTACACATACAAGTGAAACAGAAATCTGGTGGCTTTTTGTACACTGAACAATGTCCTATTGCCATGTCTGCAAACAAGTGAAATTAATGTGGATTTCCTGGTAATTATAGAAAATCATAGCTAGCTGCAAATTGAAATTGGACAGTCATTTTATTGTAATAACTTTAAATAATAAAATAGCTTGCCTAGTTTAGGGGACCCAGCAGGAAACCTCATAGGGAAATTCCACTAACGTGATTGGGTCAACAGAACTCTCTCAAACTGGTAGGTTTCACATCGGTTTCGCAAACTACGCCCACTCTATTCGGCCAATCACAGCACTTCATGCTGTAGAGGTTGATGTGTGTAACGATTGTGGAACTTTCTCCGTGATCAGCGCACAACGCGTGCGCAGACACGGCGGAAATCCTCCACAAGCATATATTTGCAGGCACCCAGCAAAAGGTGCTACGCACCTGTAGAGGGAAATTCCTGTCGGCAGATGGCGCTGGGGAGTGCAGAGGAACCAATCCTCTGCACCTCCACAAGTGCCAGACAGGAATTGTACGAAGCGCAGAACGCAATCGCAAGAGAGGCGATTGCGAATGAGATTGAGCAAAGGGACAGGTTGTATGTGTGTGCGCCAATCCAGTCGCCACCCCGCGACCGCGCACACACAACAGCAGATATGAAATAGGAACGCGATCGCGAGAGGTGCGATCACCAGACGTGACACAAGGCAGATCAGAATAGAATACGAGGGTAGCAAAGGCACAGCAAATAATACAATAAGGAGATACGGAAAATAACAAACGCTAGCTAACCGCGAACACCGCACTCATTCGCAACAGTGCACGCGGTTATGCGCGGTCTCCACGTGATAAGCACAATAGAGACAAGCACGCCTAACTAACCATCGACAGACAAACATGAAACAGAGGACGCGAGCGCTTGCTTAACGGTTACCTCACCAAGCCTCCAGCAAGCGTAGCAGACAAGACAGACACACGAAAATAGGGACAAGCGAGAGATAGGATCCACAGCACTAGCGAAAAGTGGCTAGCGCGATCCAGGTACAGAGTAGCAGAACAGAAGGATCCCCAGCGCTAGCGAAAAGTAGCTAGCGCGATCCCAGAAGACAGAACAGAAGGATCCCCAGCGCTAGCGAAAGATCAACTTACCTTCGGTAATGTCTTTTCCGGAAGTCAAGAGGACAGCACCCCTGCTGAGACTTGTCTCCCTCCCTGACTGAGGACAGGAAGCTGAAAAACACTAAAAATTTGCATAGCAAATAGGCAGCAGCATAAGTAGGGAACAAGTACCTCCATCTTCAGTTATAAAAAAGACACGGACAACCATTGATGCTGAAAAAATGTAATTCTTTATTCCTCATAAACCCTCAAACATAGGGTGGGTTGCAGGGGTGCTGTCCTCTTGACTTCCGGAAAAGACGTTACCGAAGGTAAGTTGATCTTTCCCGGAGCGTCAATCGGACAGCACCCCTGCTGAGATGATAACCAAGATTATTCTCTTAGGGAGGGACTACAGCCTGTAATACTTTTCTCCCATAAGTTAAATCTGCGCTAGCTAAAATATTCAATCTA
Source organism: Hyperolius riggenbachi (assembly GCF_040937935.1). NCBI lineage: Eukaryota > Metazoa > Chordata > Amphibia > Anura > Hyperoliidae > Hyperolius > Hyperolius riggenbachi. The sequence continues at coordinate 270,306,160 of NC_090647.1, read as the reverse complement.
TAATGCTTGACGAAGGTGTTGTGGTTGGACCAAGTCGCAGCTCTGCAGATCTGCTCAATAGTGGCCCCAGCCCTCTCTGCCCAAGATGCCGAGATTCCTCTAGTCGAGTGAGCTTTAATTGTGGAAGATAGCTGTTTATTTTGAGTCTTGTAAGCAGTAGCAATCGTCTGTTTTATCCATCTGGATAATGTTCCTCTGGAAGCTTTGTTCCCCTTGAATTTTCCCGAAAACAGAACGAATATTGCGTCGGACTTCCTCCACTGTTTTGTCATTTCCAAGTATTGAATGAGACACCTCTTTACATCCAAGCAGTGTAACCTCTTTTCTTTCTCATTAGCTGGGTCTTGACAGAATGAGGGTAAAAAGATATCTTGAGTTCTATGAAATTTGGATACTACCTTTGGTAAAAAGGTAATATCTGGACGTAACGTAACCCTATCATCCGATATTATGCAGTATGGTTCTCTTATTGATAATGCTTGAATTTCTCCTATTCTCCTAGCCGTAGTAATGGCAATAAGGAATGCTGTTTTCAATGATAAATATTTGTCTGATATATTTTCAATCGGCTCAAACGGAGCTTCACAAAGTCCTTGTAAAACTGTATTTAGGTCCCAAGATGGAATTCTAGGTCTCATCACCGGTCTCAATCTCTTTAGTGCCTGAAAGAATCGAATAACAAACTCTTCTTGAGCTAACTTTCTTTCTAGAAAAACACTTAATGCAGAAACTTGTACCTTAAGCGTACTTGCACTCAGACCTTTTTCGTAGCCACTTTGAAGAAATTCCAATACAGAAGATGATGAAGTTGCTTCCAATGATCTTTCTGCACACCATCTCTTAACCACTTGAGGACCTAGGGCTTTCTACCCCTTAAGGACCGGCCACTTTTTTTCCATTCAGACCACTGCAGCTTTCACGGTTTATTGCTCGCTCATACAACCTACCACCTAAATGAATTTTGGCTCCTTTTCTTGTCACTAATAAAGCTTTCTTTTGGTGCTATTTAATTGCTCCTGCGATTTTTACTTTTTATTATATTCAGCAAAAAAGACATGAATTTTGGCAAAAAAATGATTTTTTTAACTTTCTGTGCTGACAGTTTTCAAATAAAGTAAAATTTCTGTATACATGCAGCGCGAAAAATGTGGACAAACATGTTTTTGATAAAAAAAAAAACATTCAGCGTATATTTATTGGTTTGGGTAAAAGTTATAGCGTTTACAAACTATGGTGCAAAAAGTGAATTTTCCCATTTTCAAGCATCTATGACTTTTCTGACCCCCTGTCATGTTTCATGAGGGGCTAGAATTCCAGGATAGTATAAATACCCCCCAAATGACCCCATTTTGGAAAGAAGACATCCCAAAGTATTCACTGAGAGGCATAGTGAGTTCATAGAAGATATTATTTTTTGTCACAAGTAAGCGGAAAATGACACTTTGTGAGAAAAAAAAAAAAAAAAAAAAGTTTCCATTTCTTCTAACTTGCACCAAAAAAAAATGAAATCTGCCACAGACTCACCATACCCCTCTCTGAATACCTTGAAGGGTCTACTTTCCAAAATGGGGTCATTTGTGGGGTGTGTTTACTGTCCTGACATTTTGGGGGGTGCTAAATTGTAAGCACCTCTGTAAAGCCTAAAGGTGCTCATTGGACTTTGGACCCCTTAGCGCAGTTAGGCTGCAAAAAAGTGCCACACATGTGGTATTGCCGTACTCAGGAGAATTAGTATAATGTGTTTTGGGGTGTATTTTTACACATACCCATGCTGGGTGGGAGAAATATCTCTGTAAATGACAATTTGTTAATTTTTTTTACACACAATTGTCCATTTACAGAGATATTTCTCCCACTCAGCATGGGTATGTGTAAAAATACACCACAAAACACATTATACTACTTCTCCTGAGTACGGCGATACCACATGTGTGGCACTTTTTTGCACCCTAACTGCGCTAAAGGGCCCAAAGTCCAATGAGTACCTTTAGGATTTCACAGGTCATTTTGAGAAATTTCGTTTCAAGACTACTCCTCACGGTTTAGGGCCCCTAAAATGCCAGGGCAGTATAGGAACCCCACAAATGACCCCATTTTAGAAAGAAGACACCCCAAGGTATTTCGTTAGGAGTATGGTGAGTTCATAGAAGATTTTTTTTTTTGTCAAAAGTTAGCGGAAAATTGATTTTTATTGTTCTTTTCACAAAGTGTCATTTTCCACTAACTTGTGACAAAAAATAAAATCTTCTATGAACTCACCATACTCCTAACTGAATACCTTGGGGTGTCTTCTTTCTAAAATGGGGTCATTTGTGGGGTTCCTATACTGTCCTGGCATTTTAGGGGCCCTAAACCGTGAGGAGTAGTCTGGAAACGAAATTCCGCAAAATGACCTGTGAAATCCTAAAGGTGCTCATTGGACTTTGGGCCCTTTAGCGCAGTTAGGGTGCAAAAAAGTGCCACACATGTGGTATCGCCGTACTCGGGAGAAGTAGTACAATGTGTTTTGGGGTGTATTTTTACACATACCCATGCTGGGTGGGAGAAATAACTCTGTAAATATACAATTGTGTGTAAAAAAATCAAAAGATTGTCATTTACAGAAGTATTTCTCCCACCCAGCATGGGTATGTGTAAAAAATACACCCCAAAACACATTGTACTACTTCTCCCGAGTACGGCGATACCACATGTGTGGCACTTTTTTGCACCCTAACTGCGCTAAAGGGCCCAAAGTCCAATGAGTACCTTTAGGATTTCACAGGTCATTTTGCGGAATTTGATTTCCAGACTACTCCTCACGGTTTAGGGCCCCTAAAATGCCAGGGCAGTATAGGAACCCCACAAATGACCCCATTTTAGAAAGAAGACACCCCAAGGTATTCCGTTAGGAGTATGGTGAGTTCATAGAAGATTTTTTTTTTTTGTCAAAAGTTAGCGGAAAATTGATTTTTATTGTTTTTTCACAAAGTGTCATTTTCCACTAACTTGTGACAAAAAATAAAATCTTCTATGAACTCACCATACTCCTAACTGAATACCTTGGGGTGTCTTCTTTCTAAAATGGGGTCATTTGTGGGGTTCCTATACTGTCCTGGCATTTTAGGGGCCCTAAACCATGAGGAGTAGTCTGGAAACGAAATTCCGCAAAGTGACCTGTGAAATCCTAAAGGTACTCATTGGACTTTGGGCCCTTTAGCGCAGTTAGGGTGCAAAAAAGTGCCACACATGTGGTATCGCCGTACTCGGGAGAAGTAGTACAATGTGTTTTGGGGTGTATTTTTACACATACCCATGCTGGGTGGGAGAAATAACTCTGTAAATATACAATTGTGTGTAAAAAAATCAAAAGATTGTCATTTACAGAGGTATTTCTCCCACCCAGCATGGGTATGTGTAAAAATACACCCCAAAACACATTGTACTACTTCTCCCGAGTACGGCAATACCACATGTGTGGCACTTTTTTGCACCCTAACTGCGCTAAAGGGCCCAAAGTCCAATGAGTACCTTTAGGATTTCACAGGTCATTTTGCGGAATTTGATTTCCAGACTACTCCTCACGGTTTAGGGCCCCTAAAATGCCAGGGCAGTATAGGAACCCCACAAATGACCCCATTTTAGAAAGAAGACACCCCAAGGTATTCCGTTAGGAGTATGGTGAGTTCATAGATGATTTTTTTTTTGTCAAAAGTTAGCGGAAAATTGATTTTTATTGTTTTTTCACAAAGTGTCATTTTCCACTAACTTGTGGCAAAAAATAAAATCTTCTATGAACTCACCATACTCCTAACGGAATACCTTGGGGTGTCTTCTTTCTAAAATGGGGTCACTTGTGGGGTTCCTATACTGCCCTGGCACTTTAGGGGCCCTAAACCGTGAGGAGTAGTTTGGAAATCAAATTCCGCAAAATGACCTGTGAAAACCTAAAGGTACTTATTGGACTTTGGGCCCTTTAGCGCAGTTAGGGTGCAAAAAAGTGCCACACATGTGGTATCGCCATACTCGGGAGAAGTAGTACAATGTGTTTTGGGGTGTATTTTTACACATACCCATGCTGGGTGGGAGAAATAACTCTGTAAATGGACAATTGTGTGTAAAAAAATCAAAAGATTGTCATTTACAGAGGTATTTCTCCCACCCAGCATGGGTATGTGTAAGAATACACCCCGAAACACATTATACTACTCCTCCCGAGTACGGCGGTACCACATGTGTGGCACTTTTTTGCACCCTAACTGCGCTAAGGGGCCCAGAGTCCAATGAGTACCTTTAGGCTTTACAGGGGTGCTCACAATTTAGCACCCTGCCCACTTGCCAGGACAGTTAACAAACCCCACAAATGACCCCATTTTGGAAAGAATACACAACAAGGTATTCCATGAGGGTAATGGTAAGGTCATTGAAAATTTTATTTTTTGTCACAAGTAAACGGAAAATGACACTTTGTTAAAAAATAAAATAAAAAAAAAATTCTGCTAACTTGTGACAAAAACTAAAATCTTTTATGAACCCACCGTGCACCTCACATAATACTTTAGGGTGTCCTCTTTCCAAAATGGGGTCATTTGTGGAGTCTGTCCTGGCATTTTAGGGTCTCTGCAATCATTACATGTATGGCCAGTATTAGGAGTTTCTGCTATCCTCCTTATATTGGGTATACAAGTAATGCACTCTGGGCTGAAAGGAAAAATGAACGGCAAACATACCTTGCTCCACATCAATGGCAGATCTTCCTCCACATCAATGGCAGTGATAACCTCAGGAGAGAGACACCCCATGCCACCCTGCACTCAGGGTGAGCCACCAACTTATGTGACTGGGCCTCAGAACTTTAGTATACAGCATTATGCCTGTAGGATACAGCAATATGCCTGCCAATAGAGATGACTCTTTGTGGCATTAAAGCATCATCATAGGCCCAAATCACATATAAACCGGGGGTGTCCACACTCAAGGGAAATTCAAACATGCCGTCTTATATCGCCAACCCAGGACAGATCAGCAATATCAAGCATGGAAACCGATCCTTCTTGCCACTTTTATGCTTACCCGTTTGGTTTTCAAGCTTACCTCTCCTCTCCCTGCGACAATGTGCGAAAGACCACTGAGTGTGTGCCTACTCCTGTGTCTGGAGTTCCCTAGGTTCTAATAGTGTACCTGCTCGTGGTACCTCTCAAAACACGGCCCTACGCATAGGCCAGGCTGGTCAGGACAGCGGGGACAATAAAAATTGGTGTCATTCCTTCTTCCAGTCCTGCTGCAGACACGACAACGTTTTCTTCGGATGCGTTGACCTGGGGCACACGGAATCTGATAGGCGTAATGCCTACCATGCAGTCGGCTAGTTGCATCTGGGGGGGGGGGCCTGGCACCTCCTGGATACAGGATGTCCAGAATGATCTGTTCCTGAAATTGGAGGAAAGATCCAGTTCTCCCAGCCTTACTGTAGAGAACAAAGCTGTTGTAAACTGCCAATTGAATCAGATAAAAAGACACTTTCTTATACCAGCGTCTTGTTTTCCGGGCAATTAAATAGGGCGCTAACCTCTGGTCATTGAAGTCCACCCCTCCCATGTTGACATTATATTCGTGGACGACAAGGGGCTTTACAATGACCTTAGTTGCCCGTTGAATTTGGACTGTCGTGTCTGTGTGAATGGTGGACAGAAAGTAAACGTCCCTCTTGTCCCTCCATTTCACCGCGAGCAGGTCTTCAGTACGCAAGGCGGCCCTCTGCCCCCGTTGAAGTCTGGTGGTAACGAGCCGTTGGGGGAAGCCCTGGCGACTAGGCCGCGCAGTGCCACAGCATCGGATTCCTTCTAACTTTAAGTGCTGAAAGAGGGCCACACTTGTGTAATAATTGTCCACAAAAAGATGGTACCCCTTCCGGAACAAGGGTGACACCAAGTCCCACACAACCTTTCCACTGCTCCCCAGGTAGTCAGGGCATCCGACCGGCTCCAATTTTGAGTCTTTTCCCTCATAGACCCTAAAACGACATGTATAGCCTGTGGCCCTTTCACAGAGCTTATACAGTTTCACCCCATACCGGGCGCGCTTGCTTGGGATGTACTGTTTGATGCCAAGGCGCCCGGTAAAGCGTAAGAGGGACTCGTCTACGCAGATGTTCTGTTCAGGGATATAAGCATCTGCAAATGTTGAGGACAGGTGGTCTATGAGGGGCCGAATTTTGTGGAGCCGGTCATAAGCAGGGTCTCCCCTTTCATGACAGGTTTCGTCGTCGTTGAAGTGCAGGAAGCGCAGGATGGACTCAAATCGTGTCCTGGACATGGCAGCAGGGTACAAGGGAACATGATGTACTGGGTTCGTAGACCAATACGCCCGCAATACATTCTGTTTCATTAGTCCCAAGTGAAGGATAAGGGCCAAAAAGATTTTAATGTCGGAAACTTGGACTGGTTTCCACCCGAAAGGCTGGGCATACATGCTCTCCGGGTGCTCGGTGAAGAATTGTGTGGCTTTACGGTTGGTCTCAACCACAATTAAGTCCAAGAGAACCTGGGTGATGAACAGCTGCAAAAAGTCTAGGGCCGTTCCTAGATGAGCTGTCGCCACCTGGACTCCAGACTGGGCAGTGAAAGGGGGCACTACGGGTGCGGCGGAATCAGGGGATTGCCAATCTGGTTGTGCCAGCACCTCTGGGAGTCTATGGGTACTACGGGCCCGTCTTCTTCTTGGTGGCTGCGACGGGGGTACTACTGCACTTGCCACCGTACCAGTTTCGACTTCCATGCTGACGCTCACCACTTCGCCAGGGTCTACAGAAGTACTGGTACCAAGTCCAGGAGATGCTGCGCTGCTGGTGCCTGCCTCACCAAGAAAACTATCAACAGCGCTAGCACCACCCTGCTGCCCTTGAGGCGGATCCTGCGCCACCTGCGGTCTAACGACTTGGGGTCTGGTACGCCTGGCTCTAGCCGGGACCATAGCCTCGTCATCACTATCGGTCAGGGAACCACTGCTTTCTACAGGTTCAAATTCGGACCCGGAAGATTCGACGGATGATTCTTCCCAAAAGAACTCATCCGACTGGTCCATGTACCTGTATACCTCGTCATCGGAAAGCCCCCTTCTTGCCATTGTGGATTGCTAAATTTATGGGGTTTTCCTCCGAGACTACCCAGAAAAAAAGAGCACCTACCTAGCAAAAAGGGAGTATTTGAGAGGTATTGGGGTTAAAGGAAGTGGGGTCTCAGAGGCAATCAAACAATCACGGGACAATCAAATACAATTACAGCACAATCGACTCCAATCACAGCACAAGCAAATCTGATGCACTCGGAAGGTGGTAATTGGGTGTGGTGGGGGGGGGGGGGGGAGGGTAGGGTTGGTGTGGTGGGGTGGGTTGGGTGTGGTGGGGGGAGGGTTGGGTGTGGTGGGGGGGAGGGTTGGGTGTGGTGGGGGGGAGGGACAATCGAAGCCGATCACGGGACAATCAAATACAATCGCAGCACAATCGAATACAAGCGCAGCACAATCAAATCTGATGCACTCGGAAGGTGATGGGGGGTGGTGGTGGGGTGGGGGTTGGTGGGAAGTGGGGTCTCAGAGGCAATCAAACAATCACGGGACAATCGAAGCCAATCACGGGACAATCAAACACAATCGCAGCACAATCGAATACAAGCGCAGCACAATCAAATCTGATGCACTCGGAAGGTGATGGGGGGTGGGGGTGGTGGTGGGGTGGGGGTTGGTGGGAAGTGGGGTCTCAGAGGCAATCAAACAATCACGGGACAATCGAAGCAGATCACGGGACAATCAAATACAATCGCAGCACAATCGAATACAAGCGCAGCACAATCGAATACAAGCGCAGCACAGTCAAATACAATGCACTTGGACGGTGATTAGGGGGGGGGGGTCTGAGGGCGATTTGAGGGGGTGGGGGGTTGATCAGGAGCCCGCACGGGGCAGACTGAGTCCTGATCTGATGAGAGGCAGACACAGGGGGTTACTGATCAAAGATCAGTTAGTGATCGCTGGGGAGGACAGATGTAAACAAAGAGCAGGGGATGTAATCAGAAGGGGGGTATGAGGGCAATCGAGGGCCTGGGCAGGTGATCGGTTACCCCCGCGGGGCAGTTAGGGTCTGCTCTGATGGGTGGGGGTGCTGAGGGGTGATGGACAGGTGATAGACAGGTGATCAGAGGGCGATCAGGGGGTAAGGTAGCTGTATACAGATGTATACAGTATACAGGGGGGTAGTCTGGGATGGGGTCTGGGGGTGATCTAAAGGTAGGGGGGGGGGATCAGGGGTGACTAGGAGGCAGTTAGGGACCTAAACTAAGGGGCAGCGTCGCTAGTTAGTGGCAGGTGGGGGGGGGTGGGGGTTTTGCAGGGGTGCAAGGGTGCTAGGCAGGGGTCTGCTGGGGTGATCAGGGGGGGTATGAGGCCTGGGGTGGGTGATCAGGGGGCTGTAAGGCAAAAAAAAGGCTGTGTGCTGGGTACTTACAAAGTGCTTCCTCCTCGCTAGTGGTCTCTGCAACAATGAGACCACGAGGCGAGGAGGAAGCACGTATAAGGCACTTTGTTTACTTAACAAAGTGCCTTATACATTCTGATTGGCTACAGTATCGGATTCCTCCGCTCGCCGGCTCTGCTAAGTGGCCGGCGAGCGGAGACAAAATGCCCAAGTAACGATCCCGGGCGGAGGATCGCGTCACTGATGACGCGATCGCTCCGCCCATGCCCCTACAAGGACCGCCGCCAATTGTCAATACGGCGGTCCTTGCGGGGTGCACTTCCCGGCCGCCAATTGTCAATACGGCGGTCGGGAAGTGGTTAAACACTTTCCAGGCTTTGTTATAGATCTGCCGAGTGACTTTTTTCCTACTTTGAATTAAAGTTTCTGTGAGCCTATTGGAGAACCCTTTATCTTTCAAGATGCGCCATTCAGCCTCCATGCTGAGAGGTGAAGGAGTTTCAGATTCGGGTGAAAAATTTGCCCCTGGTTCAATAGATCTGTTTGAAGTGGGAGTATGATCGGTTTTGAGACTGCTATAGCTTGAAGTAATGTGAACCAAGGTCTCTTTAGCCATAGTGGAGCGATGAGAATTACTTTGGCTTGATCCTGAATGATCTTCTTCAGTACCTTTGGTAAAAGAGGTATGGGCGGAAAAGCGTACATCAGATGTGATCCCCAGTTTATTGAGAATGCATCCAGTTTCCAGGGATTGTCCTGCGGATATAGGGAACAAAACTTTAGACATTTCATATTCGTTCTCCTGGCAAATAGATCCACCTCCGGGAGTTCCCATTGATCCACTATCTGCTGATAAACCCGATGATTGAGGGACCATTCGTTCTGGTCTAACTTTGAACGGCTCAAGGAATCTGCCAGGGAATTTGATGTGCCTTTCAGGTGGACTGCCGTCAAGGATTTGACATTGTTTTCTGCCCAAGAAACGATCCGAAAAGTCTGGGTCCATAAGGTCATACTCCTTGTCCCCCCTTGTCTGTTCAGATATGCTACTACACAGCTGTTGTCTGTTCTGACTGTTACATGTGTATTCTTGAGAGGAGTACTGAAGTGTTGTAAAGCCTGATAAACTGCTTCCAGCTCTCTGCTGTTTGATGACTTCAAAGACATTGTCCTGGACCATTGACCCTGGGCTGGCAAGGAATCTAAGTGGGCTCCCCATCCCCAGGAACTGGCATCCGTCGTCAGCACTTTCTGAACCGGATAATTCCACATACGACCTTCTGCGATGTGAGATTGATCCTGCCACCACATCAGGGAGACTTTCACATAGTGGGGTATCAATATCTTTTTGTCCAGCATTGACAACTTCTTGTTCCAAGCTTTTAGAATCCATATTTGCAGAATTCTCGCATGAAATTGGCTCCATTGTACTGCTGGAAAGCTGGCCGTTAAAAGTCCTAGTAGAGACATGGCCTTTCTTAGAGAAATTGTCCTTGCTTTCTGAAAAGAAAAAATATATTCTGTAATTACAGATATTTTTCTAACAGGCAAAAAAGTCCTTTCCTCCCTAGTGGAAATAGTGAACCCTAAAAATTCCATGGACTGACTCGGTGTTAAAGAAGACTTTTCCCAGTTAATCAGCCACCCCAAATTTTGGAGGAACTCAATGGCTATCTGACTTTGAGAAATTACAAATTCATGAGAAGGACCCCAAAACAAGAAATCGTCTAAATATCCAAGTACATTAATGGACCTCGATCTTAGGATGGCTAATACTTCAGCAATTACTTTAGTAAACAGCCATGGAGCTGAAGATATTCCGAAAGGTAAAACAGAAAACTGAAAATGTCTTACCTTCCCTCCGATTGGAACTGCGAATCTCAGATACTGTTGGGATGAGAGATGCATTGGGATGTGCCAGTAAGCATCCTTGAGGTCTAAGGATGCCAGGAAACAGTCTTTCTGTAGGAGATGAATGACAGAGTGAATGTTGTCCATTCTGAACTTTCTGTACTTTATGCACTTGTTTAAGACCTTGAGATTTAGAATGAAGCGGAAGCTTCCCTGTGGTTTTTTTTACTAGGAATACTGGTGAGTAACATCCTAAACCCCTTTGACATAATGGCACTTCTCTTATAACTCTTTTTTGTAATAAGGACATTATCTCCTGTTGAAGAAATATCTCTCGTTCTGGATCTACTGGGAGGGGGGTAACCAGAAATTTTAGTGGTGGGGGTTGATCGAATTCTATCCTGTATCCTTCTAGTATGATCTTTAGTAACCACTGATTTGTCATGTGAATCTGCCAAAACTCGAAAAAATGAGCCAGTCTCCCTCCTACCGGAATCCTGGCGTCATTGCTTGTCAGATCTACTAGGGGGAGCAAAGTTGGTCTTGGACTTCTGAGGTCTATAGGGAGCCCATCTCTTCCTGTTTTGGGTCTGCTTAACTCCTGGGTCAGACCTGACGGGTCCTCGAAAGGACCGTCTAGGTTGATAGGGTCTTTTCTTATTTGGAAAGTTCTTTTTATTATCAGCGGTTCTATCCAGAGTCTCCTCGAGTTTAGAACCAAATAACAAGGAACCTTCACATGGGATACCACACAGTCTAGACTTGGATGCATTATCACCGTTCCACGTTTTCACCCATACTCCCCTCCTTGCTGAATTTACCAAAGCAGTAGTTCTTGCTGTTAATTTTACTGTATCATCGGCTGCGTCTGTAAGATAATTAGTTGCATTAAATAATTTAGGAAAGTCGTTCAGGATCTCATTCCTAGGTACTCCCATTGCAATCTTAGTCTGTACTTCTAGTAACCAGGATTTAAGAGACCGAGTCACAGCTGTAGAAGCTACTGCAGGCTTGAAAGTAAGAGAGGATGATTCCCATGCTCTGCGTAAGATATTATCCAACTTTTTATCAATGGGATCTTTAAGATTACCAAAATCCTCGAATAATAGGTCAGTTTTCCTTGACACTCTAGACAGAGAAGGATCTAATTTGGGCGGAGGACCCCAAAAAGCCTGATCCTCAGGACTAAAGGGATATTTTTTAGATAGAGACCTAGGCCAAAAAGCCCTCTTTTCAGGGTTACTCCATTCCTTCTTAATTAAATCCTTCAAGGAAGAATGAACCGGAATAACCTGAAATTGGGGATCCGCCAAACCAACATACATCTCATCTAACGGTGTCAAGGATTTTTGTTCATCTTTTATACCCATTGTTTCGTACATTTCTGATAAAAGACTTTTCATTAATTCTGGACAGAAGGCAAATCTTTGATGATTATCTGATTTAACAGCCTCCTCTTCTGCAGAAAGATCTTCTAACTCTGAAATTTCTCCTTCTGATAATTCAGAAGCTTCTGAATCCTCCCTATTTCTTTTACTTTTTTGAACCAAAGGGGGTATTAAGGATACCGGGGACCCAGGTGGATCCATGGTATTAACAGAGGCCGTATTATCTGTATTCTCAGGAATCCGTGGAATATCTGCTGAGGACACTGTTGGAATAGAAGCAGAAGTAGAGGCTATAGCTGAGTCCTTAATTTCTTTAATGGCTGATGCCATTTCAGCCCGCATCCAGCCCATAAATCCTTTCATTAACACAGGAGATTCATCCTTGACTACTTTCTCAGTACAGGCCTGACACAATTTTCTTGCTGAAGAGGTTACAAAACGAGTATTGCAGATAACACACTTTCTCTCATTCTTTGTATGTCTATCTTGACTGGTCTGATGAACACTCTTATCAGTCTTGTCCTTTTTTGTCTATAATATAAACAAACATAAACCTTTTTTAGCCTATCTGTAACATAGCAAAAAATACATCATGCATTAATACAGACAATCACCCACTTGACTGGCCTGAGGATTGAGTTTATCCAATTTATCAGTTTTGTCAGTTCTTTTGGGCTAAAGAGGAAAAAATAAGAGACAAGACTGTAAGATACAATATTCCCTCTAACACAGATATATGCTGGCTAAGTAAATATTTTCAATACTACTTGCCAGAGAGGGATCTAGGCCTGGTTCTGCAGACTGCAGAGAGGAAGAACCTGCAGCGTCCTCCATCGTCAAACTCAAAGAGCAGAATGACGAATGGATACATTTGCCGCTTTAAATACTTATTTACCTGATTTGCTTCAGGTGTATGATCTCCGCCGCCCCGGCCGCCTGATTGGCCTGTGCGCTGTTGGTCTGCACATTTCCGGGTGGCTACGTCATGCGGGACGCGTGCGCATGACGACTTCCGGTTCCGAAGACCGGAACTTCCTGTGTAGCGCGCCTGCGCCCATAAAGCCGCTGCCTCTTCAGGAGTAGCCTCCAACACGCTGCAGGACCCACTATCGTTCACTGAACGATCTTTCTCCAGGAGTCCTAACCCACGCCGCCCCAGCCGCATGACTGGATAGCACCCAGAGGAGACTCTCCCATGCATCCTGACCGGGGACAGGAAACTGAACTGAAGATGGAGGTACTTGTTCCCTACTTATGCTGCTGCCTATTTGCTATGCAAATTTTTAGTGTTTTCCAGCTTCCTGTCCTCAGTCAGGGAGGGAGACAAGTCTCAGCAGGGGTGCTGTCCGATTGACGCTCCGGGAAAAGTAGCTAGCGCGATCCCAGGAGACAGAACAAAAGAGATAGCTGGTAGCAACCGCTGCACCAGCTATACTCCAAGAACAGAGATCAGAACCATTTCCTGTCGACCACCTTTGGGACTGGACAATGGCAACAGGCAAGACAAGACAGAACAGGCAATACAGATAATACAACCTGACTGGGCTAGAAGGGGAGCCTAAAGCAACCCCCAGGAATTAACTATACTAGGTAGCAATGGCTGACACTCCAGCAGTGTCCATCAGGAACAGACCATGGAAAGGAAATGACCAGCAAAGCCTTCTGGGAAACATAAAGCTCTTATAGTGCCAGTCATCAAAGAAGGCAGGTAGGGGATTTGCATAACGAATGTATGCAAATTCCCCAGCAAGAGAACAGACCAGAAACTTGCAATGGAAAGACAGGTCTCTGTTCCAGAGACCTGCAGCCCACAGACTAGAGGAATGGACAAACAGCTGTCTGCCTGTGCAGCCAGCTGAGCGGATCATCACAATGTGATTGGAGACTTAATCCTGTTGGGTTCACTAAAGTAGTTTGAGTTCACTAAAGTAGTTTGGGTTCACTAAAGTCAGTTTTTGTTTAAAAAAATCCTCTCTATCCACGGTACCTTACAAGGACTTTAAAGCGGTATTGTCACCATAAAAATCAAATTTCAACAGCAACTGGTCTGAGTGTATTAAAGGGGCACTATGGCGAAAAATTATGTTTTATAGCCACTGTACTATGCCTATCTGTTTGTAGAGCATAGTGGCTTACATGTAGTGAGGCACAGGGGCTTTTTTTTTTAAACACTGACATCACCTTGTATACATTATCAGTCACGTCGGCAGAAGTACCTTTCCGACGCCACTTAGCCTGTTCCATGTAGTTGTAGGGAGGCAACTTTCCCTGTTGCTGTAACTGACGTTACAGTTTTCCCCTCTCTGCAGCGCTGGAAGGTTTGTTCTAAATTTCAACTGCACGATCGTGCAGTTATAGTGATCCCCCATGAGCCGTAAAGAGTAGTAGCTGATGTGCTGTGAGGGGAGTGGAACGCACCCTCCCTCTTACGTGAGACGCAACTGCATGTGAGGAGGACTGTGGAGGAACGCATCATCATTACTGATGACGCTGCCCGGCAAGGATCCCTGTAGCTGAAGCTGGCATGTGCTGCGCAGACAGAGCGGCAGCTTGCAGAGCAGACACAAGCGCTGTAGCTGTGTCCTGCTAATTGTACAGTAGTTGTGATTGTTGTTTTTTTGTGGTGAATTTTTTTTTTTTTACCCAATCGTTTTTTCAGTATTTTTTTTTCTAAAGCAAATTGCAGGTAGTTATTCAGCCAGAGTAATAAAAAAAAAAATGAATAACTACCTGCAATTTGCTTTAGAAAAAAAATACTGAAAAAACGATTGGGTAAAAAAAAAAATTCACCACAAAAAAACAACAATCACAACTACTGTACAATTAGCAGGACACAGCTACAGCGCTTGTGTCTGCTCTGCAAGCTGCCGCTCTGTCTGCGCAGCACATGCCAGCTTCAGCTACAGGGATCCTTGCCGGGCAGCGTCATCAGTAATGATGATGCGTTCCTCCACAGTCCTCCTCACATGCAGTTGCGTCTCACGTAAGAGGGAGGGTGCGTTCCACTCCCCTCACAGCACATCAGCTACTACTCTTTACGGCTCATGGGGGATCACTATAACTGCACGATCGTGCAGTTGAAATTTAGAACAAACCTTCCAGCGCTGCAGAGAGGGGAAAACTGTAACGTCAGTTACAGCAACAGGGAAAGTTGCCTCCCTACAACTACATGGAACAGGCTAAGTGGCGTCGGAAAGGTACTTCTGCCGACGTGACTGATAATGTATACAAGGTGATGTCAGTGTTTAAAAAAAAAAAGCCCCTGTGCCTCACTACATGTAAGCCACTATGCTCTACAAACAGATAGGCATAGTACAGTGGCTATAAAACATAATTTTTCGCCATAGTGCCCCTTTAAGTGATAAAGATGCTAATCCTGCATTCAAAACCTTTTTTGCTGTTATGGTTTGGAGTTATCACATACTTTAGGAGCACTGGCTCTAGTGCCAAACAGTGCCAAAAAGTTGAATGCTGGGAGTTTTTTTGAATGCTGGGAGTTCTTTTTATCTATAATATATTCCTCCTCTTCCATTTATTTCCCTGCCTAGCTGATCACTTGTGTATAGGCTGAGGTGACTCAGTGATTGGATGTGTAAATAAAAAAAAAGACTCTGGGAGGAGGGCAGCTAATGAATACACAATGAGCAAGAGAAGGGAGGGGGAAACAAGAGTCAGGGAGGATATGATGTCAGCATTAGCTTGGCAAGATGGCCACTGCCTAGAATAGAATTTTCTGCTTTTCCTTTGTAAAATTCACAGGAATCATTACGTGGATAGCACAATACATCTGTTATGTAAGTAGAACTAGTATATTTATCTACTTATATATGTGTTTTTTATTTCTAGGTTAGCATGGGTGTCGCTTGTTCTTTAACCAACAGTTTTACAGGTCCATATCTTTTTTTGTTTTGTTATGTGCACAGTGCAGTGTGGCAGAAAGTACTGCAGGGTCTTCTAATGATGCTATATTCAATAAACTTGTCACCTCTATAGGTTACCCAAGCAATGCATTAATATATTGGAATAATCTGTCTCTTCTTTTGTAAGGGTTAAATTAACTTTTTGCTCTATTATATAGATTGTAGCACCTGTGACTTGCTAAATACACCTCAGGCTGGGAGCACACTGCACCATGCGGTTTTATTTTTTTTGCTGTTTTTGGTGCATTTTTTGTTTGCGTTCATGATTGCATGTTACATGCGTTTTTGAAAACTATGCAGCAAGTTGTACGTTTTGAAAAGCGCACAATGTAAAACACACATATATGCATTTTTACATCCGGCCCACAGACTTTCATTAGCGGCAAAAACATTTCCGTGACACTAGTGTTTCTACCTAGTGTTCCTAGCCTCACAAAATAAAACCTAATAACAAATGATGGCAAGAATACAATTCCATCTGCTCAAACCAAGAAAAAGATGTCCATGACTGATAATCAATTCAAAATTAACCGCTTTATATTTCACAAACTATACCCTTTCATTAGGGACTTATCCCAAACATATATAAAAACATTAAAAACAGCAGTGTCTGGTCAAGCATATAAATACAAATATTAGCAGATAGTGTAAAATGAGTTCCAAGCAGAGGCATACATCAAGTACTAATTGCTCCTCACAAACGGACCTACACCGGATCCAGATATAGAGTATAAAAAAGATAGTAATAGAAAGTCCGTAGGAGGGAAGAGCTTAAGCAAAGGTGAATAATAGACAGCTGTTTACCTGCTCAGAAGGACAGAAAGGCCTGCGCCAGTCCGCCTCGCCGTCTAATTCCAATTCCATCCGCATCATTGGGATTGAAATCAGCTTACCCTTATAATGCTAATCAGAGGTGACAGCATAATTGGTAACATATTTTCACCCTGATCCATCCAATCTTTCTAGGAACTATCACTTGTGTATAAGTGCACAAGGATGTGTTGCCTGAAGCAATTGCTTAGTCAGTCTTTACCTATATCTTTAGTTTACAACCTGCTCTGCACCAAATGACTCATGCAGGTGGTGTTTTGGCATTTTTCTGTACACCAAACAATGGGATGGTCAATGAAATGCAAATCATTTCTACTTGATGTAGGATTATTCAAATTCTTAATGCAAATGTAGGCAGTTTGAAAATGGACCAATCAAACCCTGCCAGGGTGGAATTTGTTTGGTCCATTTTCAAGCAGCATATATTTGCATACCCAAATCCTGCATCAACACAGAATTATTTGCATTTCATTTTCCATCCATAACCAATCTAAAGCAATCAAAAAACTGTTGCCATGATTGCAAAAAAAAGGTAAAATTTTGATTTGATTAGGACAGTTTTAAAAGAAATCGTAGCTGGTTGACTATTTCCAGTAAAGCTACATAACAAAATGACAGCATTGATAAAAGTGATAGATCATTTTTTTTTACATGACATTGGAGATCAACTTTCAATGAACAGCAAACTTAAAGCAAGGGATCCACTAACCTAACAAATACATCTTATGAACTGCATATTATTAAGATCATTTCTGAATTGAAACTAGAAGAACCCACGCTAAATAACTACATGCATATTATCCAAACAATGGTCCTTTGCTGGAGATTATGTGTAATGCATATGCCAGCAGACATGCTGAGGAATTTGCAGAATGTATGTCTGATATAACTATGGATTTATGAGTAAAGGAAGAGGCACATTAAAAATGTCATCTGTACATATTTTATGTTCACACTGAATCACTTACAGAATTAAATGAAGAATTAAAGTGAAATATACAACCTTCGCGTCTCTGTTTTCACTCAGATCTGGTATATATATTACAACTTGTGATTAGACACAGATGGGGAAGGAGTAAAACAGGCTAAACTCTCTAAATACATACAGGATGCATTTCTCTATGTTTTCCTTCTGTCCCGTGCAAGAGTTTAGGTCTACTTTAAATCCCTGGTGGCTTTCCTTGGTACTGCCAGTGGGGACATCACCAAGCTCCATAACAATGGACATAAATGTGTTGCCATGCCTTCTGCCCTAGTGTCTGTAAGTAGATATTCTTATACTGAGTGTACATCTCATTGACCATCCCTACTCACTTTTAAGAATGTGCTGAAATTTTGAAATGTTGTATTTGATTGAAACAATCACAACTGACATTCATGATTGGTCAGTTACTTGAAGAGATGAGAGCAGCTGGGAACATCCAGTAAAAAACACGCCTTTATTGGATCAGTATTAAAATCAGTATCAAAATAACGGCATCAGTCCACCAGGAGATAGAGGGACAAACAAGTGAAGGTGTCAACAGCTGTTTCGCACTCAACTATAGAGTGCTTCCTCAGGAACTATTGTTGGGCTTGGAGCACTCCAGGGTATCTTGCTTTGGTGGTCCTGTGCACCTTTTCTCTATATTACTGCTGGACATTCGTGACTGGTCAATTTGATGATGGATAGATGTCATCATCAAGCCTTTTCTCAAATGAATCAATCGTTTTCTCATACGATTGTGGTTGAAATGTCTGTGGCCAGTACAGTATAATAATAGGAAACAAACAAATCTTTTCTGACCCAGCCATTGATATATTTTACCTTTGTTTGTTGGCTGTTGAGCACCATTGGTTGATTTACCATTTGTAGTAGACTAATCCATTAACAATGCAGAGTATTTTATGCCAAAACAGTGCCTAGTGGGTCATGTTTTCAAAGCTTCAAAGTAACTTAATCAACCTACATTTACCAAAGATGTGCAATGCTAATCTGACGCTTGCACACAACTATGTTTTCCAGCATCAGCTATAGTTACATGTTTGGTGTGACAGATTATAAATGCAGGATCTATCATGTCATGTAGTTAGGGAGTATCCAATGGCCAATTTAACTGCATGCAATGTGATGTAGATGCCACCTTTGTAAGCCTCCTTACAAAGGCTGAAGCTTGTCCCATGCACCACTTGTTAGCACTTGGCTGGACAGTGCATCCATAGCATTGAGCTTTAGAAATAAAGTTGATCACCACGCTCCCCGGGTATTTTTATAATAAGGTTGCTGTATAGCTGGTAGGAGTTGGCAATATGAACAGCTGAAATGGCTCAACAAATTATTATCTTTATGGGCTAGTTAATTATGATTGCTTCTAACCAGACTGTCAGTGAGATGCAAATAATTACGACTTGCATGCAAATTTTGTGCAAATTGTATATAGCTTGGAATTTGGCCAATCAAGGTTGACAGAAAGTGCATTTGATTAGCCCAGTTTCAAGCTGCATACAAACTGCTTTGAATTATTAACATCCCATTGACCATTAACAGGCATAAGGCCACTTTCACAGTGACATGTTGTGTTACATTGCAGAGCTAGACCATCCTTAAATCAACTTATGCAGGTGCCTAGGGCCTTTTGGCTATCCAGGAAACTGGCTGGCACCTTTTCTGATTCCCATTCCCACCTCTTATCTTATCAAAGAAGTTAGGTGGCTAGGAAGGGGAGTCAACTTTGCTCTGTTGCCAAGGGCACAATTTCACATTAATTCTTCTCCGATTGGACAATATAACTACATTGCAAACGTGATTTTTTTTTCTTGTAATGGTGTATGTAGGGAGGGTGAATGGATATCCTAAAAAGAAAAAGCACAGAGACGACGGGAGCCCCAATAGTGTAATACTGTATGTCATGAAAAGGTCAGAGGTATAGTGGAAGGAAAGTTGGTACTCACAAAGGGAGGTTGCAAGTGGGGCAACTAGCCACTAGAAGGAGGTGCAGTTGTCCAGGAATACTGGATGTGGTTGCAAACCTCGTGTAAAAATAACCAATGGTCCTAATGGTAGCAAAACTACAAAAGGCCAGGGTACACTACTCCAAAGAAATGTGGACAAGCACAAAGGGAGAAGATGCGGTGTAATAAAACTGAGTTACAAACAATTAAATTAGAAAGGTAGCTGAGGTGGCTTACTTTAATGAAGACAAATTTATATAATAAATCAGACTAATTTATTTTGCCAAGTACAAACGGGGGTTTGTACCCGGAATTGATTTTGGCTCATACTGGTTCTGGAAAGATGGGGGGGGATAATGTCCTAAAGTGTAGAGCTGAGGTTGCCACACTACGGCGCCACCAGTCGCACTTGGCAATCATCTGACATCTCTAAGGAGGCATGGGGGAGGGGGACAGAGGGAGGTGAAGGTTCAGCAGTGATGACCCAGTTCTTCATGAAAGAGACCGGTGGTGATGACTGATGCTCAGGGCCGTATCTATTAAGAGGCACCCGTAGGCCGGAGCCATGGGCGGGTCCTCGGGGGGGGGGCTTCCACCTATAGTTCATTTATTTATATATTTTTATTTTTTAAAATAAAATAAAAAAAAATCGGGGGGGTGGGGGGGGAAGAGAGCGGTGGAGAGCACACACACACACATGGAGGGGAGCTCGCTTTCCCCCCCCCCCCGCCCTCCAGCATAGCGGCAGCGGCCGGGACATGATCCTGAACGCTGCATGCCGCTGGTGTGGTCTAGTTAGTGACGTCACTAGACCAGGCGGCATGCAGAGTTTCCCTCATGGCTCGCGCGCCGGACGAGGTAAGCTGATTGCTGGCCGCTGCCCGAGCTGCCCCTATACTCTGGCTGCACTGAGGGGAAGGGGGAGCGGGAGCACCAGGTGAGGGAGAGGGGAGACCTCCCCCTCCTCGCCTTCACGCTGCTGTGTGTGCCCACGCTACGCTTTATCTTCTCTGGTGAAATGTTGCCCACTGTACGATTATTTTCTGGTGAAATGTTGCACTCATTGCGATTATTTTCTGGTGAAGTGTTGCACTCATTGCGATTATTTTCTGGTGAAGTGTTGCACTCATTGCGATTATTTTATGGTGAAATGTTGCACTCATTGTGATTATTCTATGCTGAAATGTTGCCAACGTTGCGATTATTTTCTGGTGAAATGCCGCACACATTGCAATTATTTTATGGTGAAACATTGCTGCATTACGATTATTTTATGGTGAAGCGCTTCCCCATTACAATTATTTTATAGTGAAACGCTGCCCCATTACGATTATTTGGCACCTATGAGGGGGCCCCATCCAAATTTTTGCAAAGGGGCCCAGTGATTTCTAGTTCCGCCCCTGACTACTACCTAAACTGGGGATACCTATAGACCTGGCTATCTATACTGGGGACACCTATAGTATGTCTACATTGGGGACACCTATAGACCTGGCTACTTTATACTGTACTTATACTAATTATTTATATAGCGCCAACATATTACGCAGCGCTGTACAGAGTATGTATTGTGTTGTCACTAACTGTCCCACAGAGGGGCGTAAAATCTAATCCCTACCATAGTCATATGTGTATGTATGTATGGTAGTCTAGGGCCAATTTTTAGGGGGAAGCCAATTAACTTATCTGTATCGTATGTTATTGGGATGTGGGAGGAAACCAGAGTGTCTGACGGAAACCCACACAGACACAGGGAGAACATACAAACTCCTTGCAGATGTTGACCTGGTTGGGATTCGAACCGGGAACCCAGCGCTGCAAGGCGAGAGCGCTAACCACTATGCCGCCATGCTGCCATACTACTGTACTATATTGTACTGCCATCTTCAGCAGTACTTCACAGAGTACGTAGTCATGTCACTGACTATCCTCTGAGGAGCTTACAATCTAATCCTGCCATAGTCTAATGTCCTACCATATTATTATGTATTTATATCGCACTGGCATCTTCTGCAGCACTTTGCAGAGAACATAGTCATCTGGGGCGTAACAATAGACCTTGCAAGGGAGGCAGCTGCAGGGGGGGCCATAAGCCATAGGGGGCCCTGTCCTGAGAGAGACAACTAAGGGCATGCAGAAAAAAGCTTTCTGCTCTCTGCACAATTGTTCTAATGGCTGCATCTGCTCAGCCACTGATAAGGAATCATACAAAGTTTTGCAGAGAAATATTTGTAGGCAGTCCCTATTCAATGGGCAGCCTCTGCTGTACAGCACCCTGCCCCCAGGTTGGCAGGAGGGGAACCCATCCAAAGTTTTGCAGGGGGGCACAGTGTTTTCTAGAGACACCCCTTTATAGTCATGTTACTGTCTTTTCTCAGGGGAGCTCACAATCTAATACCTACCACTATTTTGTGCGAGAGAACTTTGGCTAATGGGTGTTTTTTTTTTGGGGGGGGGGAGAACATTTCCTACTTGCTTTTTAGGGTCACTTTACTCATACCCGGGGAGAAAACATGGCCCCAACGACTTTGGGCTGCACTAGGAAATTTTAATTGGTCACACCCACTGTATGTTGTGGACATGCCCACTGCATTCTGTGGCCATGCCCATTTTTTGCCCGTCCTCCTGAGGGGGGGGGGGGGGGGGCATAGGTTTGGGGTGCCTAGGGGAGCCCAAACCCTAAATACAGCCCTGCTGACGCTGCTGAGGATCCCGATTGCTGACATCTGGCATCTGACAGTGCTGGCAAAGGTGTTGGCCAAGGAGGTTGGCACAGACTCACTACTCGCGGAACGCATAGCCAGTGCATAATAAAATTCATATGAATTTGTCTTCATTGAGGTAAGCCATCTCATCTACCTTTCTAGTTTTATCATACCCCAGGGCGGCTTTTCTCCTCCCTCTCCATTTTATTGTACTGGTATGTTCACTTTCACGTGTTACTAGCAGAATCCATCAGAATAGGAAGATGTATGATGTGCGTTACCAGACGATGTGTATGTACTGTATGCTTCACTGTATGTAACACACAATGCGATTTTTCTATACTGTTGCATTGCAATCCTATTTCTACAGGATGTGCAATGCAACGCCCCCAGTGTGAAACTAGCCTAATACTGCGGTCTAGGTGCTTCTACGGATATCAGATAACTGAACAATGTGAACTTTAGATTTGCCCACAGAAATGGGTTGTTATTTCTGTTTCTTTTCACCCACTTCAGCTATCGCAGCTGTATAGGGAGTATGTTTGTAGAGTGGAGATGATTTAAGTTAGAAAAGCAGCCAAAAATGGCTTTAAATGCTGTGGTGTTCAAGTGCACTTGCCATAATTTATTTGGGCTCTTTTCAAGAGCAGATGATATCATATGTTTGCTTAAGACTCAATTAGTGAGACAAAAATGTATGTGTGCTTCATTATGTATTGCCTCCTATAAAAAGGCCAAATGCCACATTGCACTTAAGCTGCAGACAACATTTAAGGGCAGTTCATATAATCTGTTTCTGTTGATTTAATGTGTAATAGACTGATTTTATTACTTTGTTTTATGCATTATACCACTACTGGCTAACCTTGTGTAGGAAGGAAAGGAGGCAGTAGCTCAAAAATAGTTGTTCATATCCATATAGAATGCAGAGGTGAATCGGCAAAATGTAAGACAACGTAGGTAAAGGTTTTTTCTGATGTATTTTGTATTAATATACCGCTGACATCTTCTGCAGCACTGTACAGTGTATATAGTCATGTCATTAACTGTCCCTCAGAGATGTCCATAGTCTAATACCTACCATCATCATATGTTCATCATAGGCCAATTTGGAGGAAGCCAATGAACTTACCAGTGATTCCAGTGGCTGCTTGGCTGAAATTGAGACTCTCCTCAGAGCTACAGCTGTTAGCAAGTTTTACACCCTACCTACAGTCTCATGTTCATATGAAGTACTTACACTCCTGTTGACATCAAGTACTTACATAGTCGTGTGGGTTAGTTCATCCTATATCCTCATGCACAAGCTAGATGGTTCTCAGCAGAGGCAAAACATCTGTAGAGTGCTCTGCCCCAAACTGTCACCCAAAGAATGGAGTCCCAATTCCTGTATACAACAGTTCTCATGCTTGTGTATGCCCCATAAGGCTGAGGGTATGTTTAATTTTGTTCTCCCTTGTGATACATGAGCAGGATGATAGGTTTTCTATTTACGTTGTAGTTTTCCTGGTGGAAGCAGATACAGGATGTCATATTCATTTTTACGGTTCAGAGAACAGCTTAGTAATGATTTACACTCACTCTATCGTGAAAACATGAGAGAACCCAGCTCCAAGTTCTGGGGCTGGAGGCTTCAAACGCTAATGACATTTTAGGCCTTGTTCCCACTAACGTGTTGAAAAACACGTATGCTATTTCACCAATGTGTATAGTGTGAACCAGGCCTCAGTGTGTGCTTAGTGATGATAGTCCTACATGGCACAAATCAAGCAAGTAATCATTACTCGCAATGCTTTTAATGTAGAGTATTCAGCTCTTGGTTAGAGATCTGCCTGTATGTACATTATACGGCTACTCATTTTCTTGCTGCTTCCCTCTTTATTTTCCCTTATATATTGAAGACTGAATCAGGAATAGACCTGACTGGCGGCAGTATTGTGGGAAAGTTACCAGGGGAGCTTCTAGTAGTGAGGAGAGCGGCAGCACGCTGAGCTACAATGCTCCTCAGTCCTGATGTGTCCTCTTATTGTATAGCTCTCATACAGCAGGAAGCCTTTCATGTCCTGAATAACTGGGCAGAGAGTCAGGATCCTGCGTTGCCAGCTGGAACTTCAATTTCTTGTCTACAGAAGAAAGCATTATACAAAGCGCAAGCTGCATGAAATGTCATTTCCACCAACAGCTCAAATCCCATTCTATAGGTGAGATATGAAAGAGGAAGAAGCAATATGAATTGTCTGTCTGCTTCTTTATCTATGTAATAAATATACTCTTTATAGTCTTTGTATCTCCCAGTTAATCTCAAACACTTTCCATTTTGCCTCTTAATTATACCAGGGATAATAAAAGAAATCGTGTCTGTAAACAGTTTCTTGACTGTTCTAATATGTCAGTTCTTCAACAACTCTAGTGTCTTTCTTCTAGAGGTGTGTGTGTACACATGATGAATTCCTGTCTCATGTATGGATCAGGACTTGATGCCTCAGGTGTCAGTTTGAAGCCCAATTCTGTACAGACAAGTTGCTAATCTCCAGCCTAGTGACACGTTCCATTGCTATAAAGGGTGGTGGAGGGCCAATAGCGTGGCACATGGTGGAGCAGCACAAAGCAAGCAGGTTAGGTAGGAGAACAATGTCAATGACCTTGGTCTGCACTTGGCTGAGATGATTGCTCTTCAATTAGTGATGGGTCGTTTGCGAACAAGCCGGCTCTAAGAGCCGGCTCTTTGCTGCAAACGACAAGAGCCGACTCCCACTTTGAGGAGAGCCGGTGCCTCAGCCACCCCCATAGCCCTGCTTTGCTTTGTAATAAAGGGTGCTGAGGCATGCTGGGAGATGTAGTCCTCCTCTTGCAGCTTGTAGGAGTGTATGGGGCGGAGCAGAGCAGTAGCAGGAGGGATTGCCCCAGTCAGAGAAGCAGTCTGGAGTGGTCATGGAGGCGGGGGTGGGGCTTTTACGCCGATTCTGAGTGGTGTCTAGTGGTATTTAATGAAGAGCCGATTGAGAGCCGTAAGAGCCGGCTCTTTAATGGGAGCCGATTCAGAAGAGCCGATTCTCTGAGAAGAGCCGGAATTCCCATCACTATCTTCAATGCATCGAGGGGAATTGGGGGCTTCTGTACACATGCTAGATTATTGGCAGAGAAAGCCTGGACCGACTGGCTCTGCCCAGAACCATCTAGCATGTGTAGAAGGGTTGGTTTAGACTTGAATCAGGTTCTAATTAACATAACAATGGAGTAGGGTTTCTTTTACGATTTTGGTTAAGATTGAAAACATTAGACAAAACAAAAAAATAGGAGAGCCCAAACTGTTGAGCAGCAGACCTCCAATATCAGGCAGGAATGGGACATTTCACTTTCTGGATACTCTTTTAAAAGATGATACACCACCATTGTAAACATGCCTTGGTTTTGGTGAAATGTTTTGCCATCCTCAAATGTAAAATTTGCATATATTTTATAAAGAGGCAATACCATTTCTCAGTTGCAACACTTAGTAAGCTGTGTTGTTTTCAATGAAATATTAGGTTTATGTGATCTGCACACTATATTTTCAGCGTCCCACATTTTTTGGAACTGGGTTTGTATATCTGTAATGAATTATGCTTTCTGGTAAATATTTAGAAACATATCATCACAATCATCATTATGAATGAATACAACCAATTCAGCTTAGTCACCTCCTCTCTTCTGCTCATACAACTGTTTTCATAAATTGCTTTAGATGACATAACAACACATTAAGTGAGGCTATTAATCTGTAATCTTGACCAGTAATCTGTCTGAGGGTTTCTTGGGCATTAGCACTGGAGTAATAAACCCTTGTTCTGTGTACAGCTCTGAGTTATGGTTATCTAGTGTCTGGGAAATGTAACTTTGGGTTATTTACATTTCCATCTTTCAAAGTGGACAGTAATTGTTGGGCGGGTGGCTTAATGTTACAAAAAAGGCCACAAGGAAAAATTAAAAGAGGAGATACAATCAGTGGAATCTTATTGATAGTTGTAGTCACACATTTCCACTTTCTAGTATTAATCTGTGGCACTCATTCTAGCTGCACCATGACCACATTACCACAGTCAGGCCACGTTCACAAGGGATCAGGACAGCGGCGCCACACATTATGCTCGCATTGCGTCAGGTACAGTAAAGCACACAGTCAAGGAAAAGTATGCTTCACTTTCTGTTAAGACACACATTTAGCGGTAATGCGCTGTGAACGTCACGTAGGTGGTATATTGCAGCGTGCTACAAAGTGGCTGTTACACCGCAATGCACCACCATAAACAGATAGTAAAACCGCAATGTGATATGCTTTAGTTATGGCTACTGGAGTTATTACTGTGATCCTGTGTTTCTAGAGTACCAATTTATTATGTACAGCTGTGCAATTAATTTTTAGTGATGTGGACTACAAACATGAGAAGAACAATCTAACCATAAGTGGGCAGGGTCACATGCAATAAATTGAACCCCCCCCCCCCCAATATTACACTTCATAGTATGTCCAGTGTTATATTTACCCTTCCTTTCCCAATAACCTTCCCTGTGATGTATTTTCATCACATTTGCTGTGTTCTCCAGACCCCAGCAGGTCATGCTTAGCCAGACACTGACCTAATACCCCTTTCACACCCCAGCAGAGATCAGTAGAACACTCCTCCACCACTCCACTCTCTCATTCACTCTTAGGGCCCTTTTCCACTAGCAATCGCTAGCGTTCACGCTGAACGCTAGCGATTGCTGAATCGCAATTACCGGCGATTCCCCGACGTTCGCGGCCGCGATTTTGCCATGCTATGCACTGCATAGCAAAATCGCGGCAAATATCGCTCTGCCGAGCGTTCGGGTTCCCGGCAAAAACTAATCGCAGGAGTGGAAATGACCTACCGCGATAATATGTTAAAAAGCAAACCGTAGCGATTGTAAAATCGCTAGCGGTTTGCGTTTTTGCGATTGTGCTGGTGGAAAAGGGCCCTTACTCTTGCTACAATCTCAATCTGACTGAGCCACTGCAAGCCCCAATCACAGCCAAACCCACATTCTTTGAAAGTTAACAAAATGGTTGGTCAGAAGCCCCCATGCAGTTCCTAAGCCATAGACTTGCCTTAAAGAACAAGCGACACCCATGCTAACCTAGAAATAAAAAACACATATATAAGTAGATACCAACTACTTCTACTTACATAACAGATGTATTGTGCTATCCACGTAATGATTCCTGTGAATTTTACAAAGTAAAAGCAGAAAATCCTATTGTAGGCAGTGGCCATCTTGCCAAGCTTAATGCTGACATCATATCCTCCCTGACTCTTGTTTTCCCCCCTTCTTTCTCGTGCTCATTGTGTATTCATTAGCTGCCCTCCTCCCAGAGTCTTCTTTATTTACACATCCAATCTCTGAGTCACCTCAGCCTTGCTTGTAAACACAAGTGATCAGCTACGCAGGGGAATAAATGGAAGAGGAGGAATATATTATAGATAAAAAGAACTCCCAGCATTCAAAATAACCCCCAGCATTCATCTTTTTGGCACTGTTTGGCACTAGGGCCAGTGCTCCTAAAGTATGTGATAACTCCAAACCATAACAGCAGAAAAAGTTTTGCAAGTTTTGAATGCAGGATTAGCATCTTTATCACTTAACCTCCTGAGCGATAATCCCGAGCTGAGCTGGGGGTATGTCGCGCAGGAGGAGTTCTCAGGCCTCCAATGATTTGAGAAAGGCACTCCACAGGCTTCAAACTTGCGTTTGTTTATAGAGCAAAAGACACATACATGTTACGGGTCACCTGACCCTTCCTCAAGTGTAACACCCTCACAATCCACATCCCCTTATATAGGACCGCCCTAAACAGGAAGTCCCACCCAAGTGCAACCATTTTCATTGTAACATATACATTAAAATCTTCTTTCCTATACAGGGAACTACTATACCGTCTACCCTGTAATGATTAGTGGAGGGGTCATCAAAATTTCCCGCAGCATTGCTTCCCCAACATTTATTCTTTCCTGTAATAAATCACAAAAAACATTTGTAACTAACATGTTCATTCAGGCCTCTCGGGCTCACGCAATCCAATGCTCTTATCCACTCCACTTCTTTACGGAGTAATATCTTTTCTCTGTCACCCCCTCTTCGCAGGGGGGGGACAGAGTCTAGAACCATCCACCTCAACTGAGATGCAGAATGTCCGGCCTGAACAAAATGTCGGCCCACAGGGACATTCTGCTTCTCAATACCCTTTTCCATGCATTTGCGCACCTCTGCTATACTGCGCTTGTGTTCTTGAATCCGAACCTTCACATTACGGGTTGTCTCCCCCACATATACTAGTCCGCAAGGGCATTTTAATGCGTACACAACATGCGTCGTATCACAATTAAAACACCCCCTAACTGGAATCCTCTGGCCAGTGTGTGGATGAGATAAATATTCCCCTCGGATGATCGCGGAACAACAATTACACGAATAGCACGGATGCGTGCCTTTCCGACCTTGCAATGTTGGCGATTTCTCCACAACCCGTCTGCAAACAAAATTAGCAATGGTTCTCCCCCTCTTATAAGCAAATAGAGGGTAATCTTTAAACAAATCACCAACCACAGCATCTTTTTGCAGAATAGGCCAAAATTTGCAAACGATCCCCCTTATTCTCCTGGACAAATGTCCATAATGGAGAACAAATGGGATTCTCCCTTGGCCGGCCTTCTCTTTCCTCTTAGGCCTTAATAGGGACTCACGTTCAAGAGTAGCAACCTCCTCACTCACTTTGACTAAACTGTTCCGGTCAAAACCTTTCTCTGCAAAATTATCAATCAACCTCACAGCAGCCTCTTGGTACTCCAAGTCAGTGGACGAAATGCGCCGCGCACTTAAAAATTGGCCTTTAGGAATACTTTTTTTTAAACGATCATCATGGAAACTATCCATGCGTAAAAGGTTGTTCCTTTCTGTGGGTTTTCTAAACAATTTAGTGCAGAATCTTCCTCCCTTTTTGGATATGGTGACATCCAAATAATCGATGCTCTCACCTGAGCATTCTGCCGTGAACTTAATGGTTGGGTGCATGCCATTGGCCTCATCCACCATGGTTCTGAAAGAAGATTCATCCCCGCGCCATAGAATCAATACATCGTCCACGAACCTAAAGTAACCAAAAAGCTGCCGCTCATATTTGGGGTTCTGGATGAACATTTGATTCTCGATGTCTGTAAGAAAAAGATTTGCAAAGGATGGGGCCACAGGGGACCCCATACTCGTCCCTTGTGTCTGTACATAGTACTCATTACCAAACTGGAAATAGTTCTGTCTCAATACTAGTTCTAAACAATCCATCAGAAAATAAATTCTGTTATGATGCAAATTGGTTTCCAACAGCTTATTCTCAATACAAACCATCCCCTCAGCATGGGGGATGGATGTGAACAAGCTCTGTACATCCAATGTACATAGCAACAGACCATCTGGTACCTCCCCCATACCATTCAATCGATTCAATAAATCTGTTGTATCTTTCAAACAGGTAGGAATATTCAAGGCTAAGGGTTGGAGGAATGAGTCTACGTATTTAGACAATGGGTACAGAATTGAATTCACGCCAGATACAATTGGCCGTCCCGGGGGATCAACCAGACTTTTGTGGATTTTAGGCAAAAGGTACAACTCCGGTACCTGTGGATGATCAGTAACAAGAAAGTCGGCTATGGTTTTGTCAATGGTCCCTAACAAGAGGGCCTCATTGACCATCATGTCCACTTTCTTTTTAATTTCCCAAGTGGGATTGTGACCACATAGCCTGTAATGCCTTCTTTTTAATTTCCCAAGTGGGATTGTGACCACATAGCCTGTAATGCCAATTACATTACAATTACATACCATTACAGGGTAGACGGTATAGTAGTTCCCTGTATAGGAAAGAAGATTTTAATGTATATGTTACAATGAAAATGGTTGCACTTGGGTGGGACTTCCTGTTTAGGGCGGTCCTATATAAGGGGATGTGGATTGTGAGGGTGTTACACTTGAGGAAGGGTCAGGTGACCCGTAACATGTATGTGTCTTTTGCTCAATAAACAAACGCAAGTTTGAAGCCTGTGGAGTGCCTTTCTCAAATCATTGGAGTTCACAGTTTACAGTTTGCAGGAGTGGTGGACCTGCTGGGAA
This sequence comes from Hyperolius riggenbachi, assembly GCF_040937935.1. Lineage (NCBI taxonomy): Eukaryota > Metazoa > Chordata > Amphibia > Anura > Hyperoliidae > Hyperolius > Hyperolius riggenbachi. The sequence continues at coordinate 270,275,922 of NC_090647.1, read as the reverse complement.
AGAGCACCGGCTCCAGCTACCTTATCAGGTGAGCGATAACTGAACCAGCCAAGGATACGATTGGAGTTCTCAGGCCCTGGTGGGCCGATTTGCATAATTTTGTAACTTCCGATCGCTGCCGCCGATCCGCCGCTACCCGCCGTGCCGCGCAGCCCCCCCTCCCCGACCCCTTGCGCAGCCTGGCCAATCAGTGCCAGGCAGCGCTGAGGGGTAGATCGGAACTCCCTCTGATGTCACGACGTCCATGACGTCGGTGCCGTCATCCCGCCCCGTCGCCATGGCGACCGGGGAAGCCCAGTAGGAAATCCCGTTCTGAACGGGATTTCCTGCTTACTCTGATCGCCAAAGGCGATCGGAGTGGGTGGGGGGATGCCGCTGCGCTGCGGCTATCATGTAGCGAGCCCTGGGCTCGCTACAGGATTTAAAAAATAAAAAATTAAAAAAACTAGTGCTGCGCCACCTTCTGGGCGATATAATTGTATCGCCCAGAGAGTTAATGCACTCAGACCAGTTGCTGTTGAAATTTGATTTTTATGGTGACAATACCGCTTTAAGCCACCTTCCCCTCGTATGTTGGCTGTCGACATTGTCCTTTTGACCCATATCTTCCATTCTAGGAAACTGATTAGGCTACTTACCACACATTCCAGACTGGCTCCTTCACGATACTCAGTCGCCAGCACTGCTGACCAGTCAGAATGACTCTGTTGTGGTGGCACAGGCACAGTCACTAGGGCCCCTTCTCTTTTACTTGTATGTTGCTCAGTAGGAAAAAGTGAGGGGAGTCTGAGTAGAAGAGGGGTAAAATGATTAAGGCCACTATAGTTTACTGCACTTGATGGTTCTTTGATCATCATATTGATTAATCTTGTCACATCAGCAGTACATCAGCTGTCAGTAATGCTGAACTAGGGGTTTGTGCCATATCCATTTCTGTATTGTTTATCAGTGAACGTATAAAATGGAAGTGGCAGAAGGTAGTATAGACAGTGTGCAGCTCTATAGGTCTGACCTGGCATCCTGCCTTGGAAATAGTTTCTTTGTTTCACTTCTTGCTGAGAACAAAACCAAACAACATGCACTGAGCTGTTTCTTGGCTCCCTATTCATATTGCAGGAAAATCCTCATTTCCCTCTGTCTCTACCAATATCCTGGAAAATGGCAGGCGACATGCAGGCATTTCTGTTGTGGTTGGCACCAGACATAATGAAAGGGTTCCTACAAGTGTGAAATTCCTATGCTTATTGTCTTCATCTGTTGAAGTGACTCGGGTTTTCTCTAAGTGATCTATGTAAGCACTGGCCATTCTGGTGTACCAGCAATCTGTATATATTGTGACATTTATATCTTTCTTAATGTACTGTAAATGCATGAATTGAAAAATACAGGCAGTCCCCCCAAGTGCTGCCACCGCCGGGGAGATCATGCGCACCCCTCCTCCCCCACACCACACCCTCAGACAGAAGGTATGCATTGTACTGCAAACAAAAAGAAAAAAAGGGTGTGTGCTCAGACCAGGTGTCACCTGACTTATATACTGGCTGCCTCATGTCTATTGACTAATTAAAATGGCATAGTGTTTGCAAATTGCATCTGCTTGCCAGAATGTAGACAGTGTTCAGGCACTGTGCAACTGGACATAAGACATAGAGAATACAATCATTGTGCTGCCGCTTCGCATGCAACCTGTGCAATCTAAATTGTCATTTTAGGCCAGAGAAGGATCATCCATAAGGCAACCTAGGCAGATGCCTGCTAGTAGGTGTCAAGGGGCCCAGGTGCCATCTTTAACCCATCTCCCACATATGTCAATCTCCATATCCCTCTCACCTCAGGTTCCATTTAATTCAGCCACTACCACAGAATGAGAACTAAGGAGATGAGGGCTAAGCCTAGTAAAAAAAAGAAGATTCATGGCAGGCCAGGGAAGTCAGGGAAGTATGCTTGTTGAAAGTTAGGTTACCCCTTCAGTCCCTACCTCAGTGTTAAGGGCTTTCCTATGGAGATACATTGCAGCATTGCTTACCATGTGAGTATAGGCCTCCTGTGATGCACTGTGTAAGCACACTGTGCTCCTGAAGCAGTAGTGATGGGAGCTGTACTAGTACTCAATGCAGTAAATGCCCACCAATCAACATACACAGTATATATATTTTATCTCCAAATCTAAAAGCCATTTGTCAAAATGTAAATATGTAATGTACATTATGTCTTGCTTTGTAGGTATACCTTAGGAAATATGGCTACCTTAAAGAAGAACAAAAGAAGTACAGTGCAACACAGCTTGCAACTGCTCTAAGGTAAGCAGGCATTCTCCTCCACATGCATAGAGCTGATATAACAAATGAATGAAACATGTAATAGAGGAATTATACTGAAAATGATGAATAAAATTCCTTTTTTTTTTTTTTTTAAAGAAAAAATACCTGGTCTCCCAGAATGCTCTGGGAGGAGAATTCTTCATAACTAAACAGCCTAGGCGCTGACATCACTGGGAGGGCAGGGCTACATACCAATATACAGCAATATATAGCTATAGGATGTGTTTCTGATGCTGAAACCAAGATAAACTAAAATGTCACTACGGTGCCTCTTTAGAGGAAACCGGAGAAGAAGAAAAATAATAATTTATACATACCTGGGGCTTCCCCCCTTTAAGCCGATGGCTCCCTTGCCGTCCTCCCGGGCCGCCTCGATCCTCTGCTAGCTAGCCCAATAATTCCTGTAGTTGCTGCATGTGTACCCCCCACCGAGCTCCCCACAATGGGGGCACGTGTGGTTGGACTGCGGGAGCCAATGGCCTGAAGGGGGCTGTAAGAAGCCCCAGGTATGTATTGTTTTTTTTTCTCATCTCAGGTAAACTTTTAAGACCTCTTTTCCATGAGCAGCTGAATGCGGTGAATTCACTGGCTAGCACTCAGCACAGGAGGTAGATGAGCAGTCCCCCATGTAGCTGCATCTGAGCGCAGCGGTTGCTATGCTCACACACGACGTAAGATGTTTTTCACCACCGGGTAATGCATGTCAAATGTGGCACGCGTGGTGTAACTGAATCCTGCCATTTGGCTGCATGTACAGTAATTGCAGCCGAATGGATCTTGTGGCCAGCAGCCTGGGGGCTGAACTGCTCGGCAAACGACCAGCTCATCCGTCTATGGAAAAGGGGCCTAAGAGAAGGTGCATGGATGTCAGCGCTGCAGCGGATTTCTGTGTTACATTTGGTTGCCTTTAAGAAACTGTCCAATGGAATAGTTACTTCTTTCATGCCTGTTACACCACCTACGAGTCTTCCTCTTCATGTGTTTTGCAGCTGGAGTATACTTTCTAAGCAAGGTCTCAATTATGTGCAGAGGCGTAGCAAGGGTTTTCAGCACCCGGGGACAAAGACAATTTTTGCGCCCCGTGGGGAAGCCTGCACAGTGCAACATGATGTAGAGCCGACTTGCCAGAACGGGTACGCGGCGGTAAGTGAGTGATGAACGCGAAGAAACCCTGGTGCTATCCCCACTAATGTAAAATGTTCCTGCCCGTTGCAATATACTTTACTTGTTTGTGTCCGCCACTGGCTCTGTCTTCATACACGCACCTAGTGTTGGGCGAACAGTGTTCGCCACTGTTCGGGTTCTGCAGAACATCACCCTGTTCGGGTGATGTTCGAGTTCGGCCGAACACCTGACGGTGCTCGGCCAAACCGTTCGGCCATATGGCCGAACTAAGAGCGCATGGCCGAACGTTCCCCGAACGTTCGGCTAGCGCTGTGATTGGCCGAACGGGTCACGTGGTTCGGACCCGAACGCGCTCTGATTGGCCGAACTGTCACGTGGTTCGGGTAAATAAATACCCGAACCACGTCATATCTCCGCCATTTGTCTGTGGGTTTAGCTTTGGGTAGGCAGGCAGGGTAGTTCGCGCTCCAGCCACGCTAGCCAGGGTCCCCCCCAGTCATTGTGTGTCACTGCTGGGAACAGTAGTACACCGCTCGTTCAGCCACACTATATAGCATTCTGTGTACTGTTCTGTGTCTGCTGGGAACAGTGGTACACCGCTTGTTCAGCCACACTATATAGCATTCTGTGTACTGTTCTGTGTCTGCTGGGAACAGTAGTACACCGCTCGTTCAGCCACACTATATAGCATTCTGTGTACTGTTCTGTGTCTGCTGGGAACAGTAGTACACCGCTCGTTCAGCCACACTATATAGCATTCTGTGTACTGTTCTGTGTCTGCTGGGAACAGTAGTACACCGCTCGTTCAGCCACACTATATAGCATTCTGTGTACTGTTCTGTGTCTGCTGGGAACAGTAGTACACCGCTCGTTCAGCCACACTATATAGCATTCTGTGTACTGTTCTGTGTCTGCTGGGAACAGTAGTACACCGCTCGTTCAGCCACACTATATAGCATTCTGTGTACTGTTCTGTGTCTGCTGGGAATAGTGGTACACCGCTCGTTCAGCCACACTATATAGCATTCTGTGTACTGTTCTGTGTCTGCTGGGAATAGTGGTACACCGCTCGTTCGCCACTGTATAGCATTGTGCTCTGTGTCGCTGCTGGGAATAGTGGTACACCGCTCACCCGTCACTGTATAGCATTGTGCTCTGTGTCGCTGCTGGGAATAGTGGTACACCGCTCACCCGTCACTGTATAGCATTGTGCTCTGTGTCGCTGCTGGGAATAGTGGTACACCGCTCACCCGTCACTGTATAGCATTGTGCTCTGTGTCGCTGCTGGGAATAGTGGTACTGTATAGCATTTCTGTACTGCCACTGTACTGCTGCCAGTCAGCGTGTACTGTAAGGATAAGTGAAATGAGGAAGAAATCCGGTGAAAGAGGGAGGGGCAAGGGAAGAGGTGTTTCCCCTGACGGTTCACGTACAGGCCACAGGGGAGCACCCAAGAAAACCCACTCAATACCGCCCATGTTGTCCAGGACAACAACCCTCACAAATCCAAAAGAACAGGACCAGATAATTACTTGGATGACCTCTCAAGCGTCCAGCAGTGGGTTAAGCAGCACCAGCACATCACGCACGAGGTCCGAGTCCTCAGCCAGTTACAAGGAGCCAGTGGGCACAAAGCTGACACAACCGGCAGCGACACCACGCACACAACTGCCAGATAACCAGTCCGATGAATTACCTCAGGACACAATGGGGTATTCGCAGGAGCTATTCCCAGCCCAACAAACTTCCACCTTTCAAAGGTCAATGGAGGAACAGCCAGAAATGTTGTGCCTGGATTCACAACCGTTAACTGTGGGAAATGCACCGCGCACTGAAATACAAGGCGAGTCCGAAGAGGACTCGGAAACCCAAATCCCAGAGCAATTTGGGCAGGAGGGGTTGCAATTGCAGGAGGTCGGCCGACAAGATCTGGAAGACGACGTTGGAGTGTGCTGCGCAGAGGTTGTTGTGGGGAGCTCTACTCCACGGCGGTGGCCCACAATGACATATGACGAGTTTGAGGAGATGGAAGAGGAGGGTATGGACAATGTGGACAGAGACCCAGATTTTGTTTGTGAACGAGAACATCGCCGTCGTAGCAGCAGCACAGATGAGTCTGTTGAAGAACACACTGCTGCACGAGTTCGCCTTGTGCCACAAGGTAGGCGGCGCGCAATTTCAGGCACCACAAGCGTGGAAGTTCAAGTGAGAGGCAAAAGAGGAGCAAACAGAAATCGCCAGCAAGGAGGCAGGTGCTCCAAAGTCTGGGCTTTCTTTGAAGACTGCACTGAGGATGTTACCATGGCGATTTGCAAGGTGTGCAAGACCCGCCTGAGCAGGGGGAAAAATATTAACAACCTCTCCACCACCAGCATGAGCCGTCACATGCTATCCAAACATCCCACTCTTTGGGCAAACGCGTCAGGACAGGGTACCAGAAACAACACTGCCTCCCTTGGGTTCACCAGACCCGCCTCAGCAGCAGCAGTAGCCCAGCCATTGCGTGGTTCACAACATTCACAAACATCAGACGACGCTGACACTGTCACTTTCCGGAGTAGTGCTCTTGAGGTCTCCCAGTGTTCATCAAACACAACAACCAACAGCCCTTCCGTGTGCAGCGCTATGGTTCAGTTGTCTGTGTCGGAGATGTTTGAGCGCAAGAGGAAATTGCCAGCAAATGACCCCCGGGCCGTGGCAGTAACAGCCAGCATAGCCAAGCTTCTGGCCTGCGAAATGCTGCCATATCGATTGGTGGAGACAAACAGCTTCAAGGGCATGATGTCAGTGGCCATCCCACGTTACGTGGTTCCCAGCCGCTACCACTTTGCACGCTCTGCAGTGCCTGAGTTGCATGAGCACGTGGTCAGCAAAATAACCCGAAGCTTGAAGAATGCCGTTGCCTGCAAGGTTCACCTCACCACTGACACCTGGACGAGTGCGTTCGGCCAGGGTCGATACATCTCCCTTACCGCGCACTGGGTGAACCTTGTGGAGCCTGGCAGCGATTCCTCACCTGCTACGGCACGGGTGTTGCCCACGCCACAAACAGCTGCACCGCCGTCCCTCCCACTGGATAACAGCAGCACCTACCTCTCTGACTCCTTCTCCTCCAACGCATCTCAAAGCTGTACCTCATCCGGAAACGCTAACCCAGCAGCAGTAGGATCGTGGAAGCAGTGCAGCACAGCTGTTGGCATGCGTCAGCAAGCGTTGCTGAAGCTAATCTGCCTTGGGGATAAGCAGCACACAGGGGAGGAAATTTGGAGGGGAATAAAGGAACAGACGGATTTGTGGCTGGCACCGCTGGACCTGAAACCGGGCATGGTTGTGTGTGATAATGGGAGTAATCTCATTCGCGCTTTAAGGTTGGCTAAGCTGACACACATCCCTTGCCTGGCGCACGTGATGAACCTAGTAGTTCAGCGGTTCCTGAGGACATACCCAGGCGTGCCCGATCTGCTGTTGAAGGTGCGTCGAGTGTCCAAACATTGTAGAAATTCCAGTACTGCTTCGGGGGCACTCGCCAAGATGCAGGAGCGCTTCAATCTCCCCCACCATCGCTTGCTGTGTGATGTCCCTACGCGCTGGAATTCTACGCTGCACATGCTAGCCCGCTTTTGCGAGCAGAAGAGTGCAGTGGTCCAGTACATGACGGCGCAGTACCGAGGCGCATCCGGCCAGCTGCCAAGCTTCTGTGGATCCGATTGGGCCAACATGTTGGACCTCTGCCAAGTCCTCCAAAATTTTGAGCAATCCACGTTGCTTGTGAGCAGTGACAACTCTTCAGTCAGCATTACCATACCACTGCTGTGTTTACTGAAGAGGTCGATGTTAAAAATCAAGGAAACAGCTGTCATGATGCAACTGGGGGAATCTGAAGGAGAAAACGATCAGCGTGATGGTACCAACATCAGGCCATCCGCCTCAGGGAACGCTGGCCCCAGCAGCTATGACGAAGAAGAGGAGGAGGAACAGCTGGAGTTGGAGCAGGAATTTCATGCCACCACTGACGAGGGCCAGAGCGGTGCACGTTGGACTTCCACAATTCAACGCGAATGGTCAGCAGAAGCAGACCAGGAGGAAGGTGACGACTATGATGCATCACAACAACTATCACAACGCTCACAAGAGGATGATGAGGATTCTGGTAGGACTCTGGCACACATGGCTCAATTCATGCTAGACTGCATTGAACGTGACCCACGCATTGTGCGCATTCTGGACAACACCAATTACTGGGTTTATACCCTTCTGGATCCACGGTACAAACACAATGTTCCAAAACTGCTTGAAGAAAGAGTCAGACAGGTCAAAATGGAAGAATACCAGCAGGCCCTTGTGGAGACTTTAGAGAGGAGATTGACATCCTCCCCCTCCTCTAGCCAGTTGTACGCAGACAGACTGACTTCCGCAAACCCAGGACGACCAGGAGGGCAGCAAACAACGCAAGCCGCAGCTAGTACCCAAAAGGGAATGGTATCGGCAGTGTCCTTGGAGTGGGAAAATTTTCTGACACCCATGCAGCCGCAGCCCACTGAACAGCAAGCGTGCAGATCCACCTCCAACACCGATCGCCTGGAGAAGATGGTCAAGGACTACATGTCAGATGGCGTAGCTGTGTCGAACCATCCATCTGCACCCTTCAACTATTGGGTATCGAAGCTAGACACCTGGCACGAACTGGCAATGTACGCAATAGAGGTGCTGGCTTGCCCGGCAGCCAGCGTTATGTCGGAACGCTGTTTCAGTGCTGCCGGAGGCATCGTCACAGATCGGCGTATCCGCCTCTCTACAGAAAATGCAGACCGTCTGACTCAAATTAAAATGAATCAATCCTGGATTGGAAATGACTACGCAACACTCCAGGACCCCAACCAAGTAACATGACCAATGAACATCTGGGATGGTGTTGCGTTTCCGGGCCCTGTTTATTGAACCTCTCATCTGTATTACATTTATGACTGCATGGCGGCAAAAAGCATTGCTGCTATATCCGCACGCTTTTTGTCCACATGCAAGGCCTGGGTTGTTGTGTCTCACAAAGCGTGGCCTTCTCCTCCTGCGCCTGCTCCTGTTCCATCACGTCTGCTGCTGCTGGGTTAGCGTTGCCGCGTGGTCCCTGTTTATTGAACCACTTATCTTTATTACATTTATGACTGCATGGCGGTACAAAGCATGCTATCCGCACGCTTCTTGCCCTAATGCAAGGCCTGGGTTGTTGTGTCTCACAAAGCGTGGCCTTCTCCTCCTGCGCCTGCTCCTGTTCCATCACGTCTGCTGCTGCTGGGTTAGCGTTGCCGCGTGGTCCCTGTTTATTGAACCACTTATCTTTATTACATTTATGACTGCATGGCGGTACAAAGCCTGCTATCCGCACGCTTCTTGCCCTCATGCAAGGCCGGGGTTGTTGTGTCTCACAAAGCGTGGCCTTCTTCTCCTCCTGCGCCACCCTCCTCCTGTTCCATCACGTGTGCTGCTGCTGGGTTAGCGTTACCGGTCCCTTTTCCTGGAACCTCTTATATGTATTACATTTATGACTGCATGCCGACAAAAAACATGTTACCTGTGCAAAGAAAACAGACATTTCCCGCATTTAAAAGACAGTTTTCCCTTTGAAACTTTAAAATCGATTTTCTCAAAAACTATAAGCTCTTTTTGCTAATTTTTTTTTCCTCTTGTACCCACTCCCAAGGTGCACATACCCTGTAAATTTGGGGTATGTAGCATGTAAGGAGGCTTTACAAACCACAAAAGTTCGGGTCCCCATTGACTTCCATTATGTTCGGAGTTCGGGTCGAACACCCGAACATCGCGGCCATGTTCGGCCTGTTCGGCCCGAACCCGAACATCTAGATGTTCGCCCAACACTACACGCACCCAAAGGCGAGATTGCCAGCATAACGTGGATAAGTGTATGACGTCACACAAGCGCCCATGTATACCTCGGCAACCACGTGAAGACAGAGCCAGCGGCAAACATGGACAGGTAAAGTATACTGTACCGTGCACTGATGGGACAGCGTCAGGGACTGTGAGGTGGAGAATGCAGCGTCTCAAGGCTGATTCTACGGTATATGGGCAGGCAACAGATCTCTCTCCAATCAGATTTGATCAGAGAGAGAGATCTGTCTCTTGGTCGATCTGCCCATTCATCTTCCGATGTATGGGCACCTTTAGGATTACAGATCACAAGATTAGGGTGATTTAATTGTGAGAAGATGATGGGAGGGAGGAGAGAGTGGGAAGAAGAGGAAAGGAGAAATATAGAGAAGGAAAGGAGATAGTGGGGAAAGAAAAGAGAGTGGGAGGAAAGTTAAAAGAAAGGAAAACAGGAAGAGAGAGAAGGAAAGGAGATGCAGTATTAGTTTTACCAGGATTGCATTCTTTTTGTTTGTCCTGTTTGGCAAATGAGGCAGAGAAGAGATCAAGAATAGTGAGCCAGGCAATCACACGCAGGAGAAGGGAGCTTATCTTAATTGCAACCAGAGCATTCCTCTCCTGCTATCTACTTGCTGTTCCTCAGTAATAGGACTATAGGACTCCTGATCAGCGGCGTACCTGGGTTATTTGACGCCCGGCGCTGATTATTTAGAGACAAACACCCCCCCAATCAAACAGAAAAAATTGAAGGGTGGCGCGCTAAGTGTGTTGTGGTGAAATTTTGGGGAAAGGAGAGAGTGCAGCATGCTTTACATGGCAGCAGCGGTAATTGGCCAGGGCCATGACAGTATGTGGGTGGAGATAACTGTAAGGTAAAAGTGTAACTCGCAGTGGGGCCAAATTTCCTCCCAAAACACAGCTCGTCAAATTGGAGTACATTTGAATTTGGCGCCGGTAGACTTGGGCGCAGGATACAACGGTATATAGCTGATCCTGCTGCTGCACAAGTCCCGGACGTGTTAATTACTATTCCCCCTCCAGGCTGCCATGGATAGTGAGGGAATGAAATAACTCGGCTTCCAGCGATTGCTGGCGGCCGAATTATTGTGTTTTTTAAGCAACCTCGGCTCCGTCCTCTGACGGCCCTGACGTTACTCACTGAGCGCTGCAATAGGAGCGATTCCTATTGTAGTCTATGGAGGCGCCGGCTGCGCCCAAATCTAGCAGCGCTGAAAAGCACTGCTCCGACAAACTGATCCTAAATGTAATAAGACAATGTTCTCCTTTCAAAGAAAAAAATAACCCAAACACATAATAAGGTAGTGTAAACCCCTCTGAAGGACATGATTGTGGATCCTAAATGATAAAGTGCTGAACATGTCAATGCTAAATCAATACATATACATATAAATAATTAACTTCAGGTCCCTTTTACACTTGCCCTGTTTTGCTGCAGGGTAACGCAATGACAATGCAAGGCAAGGGGGCCTAACGCACTTAACGCGTCGCACCAGAAGTTCCCGATTGGCTGCTGAATCACCACAAAGTCAAAGCGCATTAACGTCGGACTTCCGCTAAAGTCATATAAGTAAATTGGCGATGCAGGGATTTTAAATTTGTTAGCGCCAGTGGTGCAGCGTGCATGCAATTACGATGGGGAAACCCAGGAATCCCAGTGATGTACTTTCAGTCTGGCAGGAAACGCATCACTAGGTGAGGGCGACAGGTGGCGATTGGCCTGCGGTCTTATGCATATGACCCTGTCGGCACAGGGTCATATGAATGTTGTTTTCTGCGTTGTGGTGTGAGAGGGTGGAGCATCAAACTGCAAACGCAACACTTGGTGGAAAACAGGCCTCAAGGAAACCTTAAGTGAGGAAAAAAAGTTGATCAGCCCCCTATAGTCCTTCAGGTCCCTTGTTGTCCTTACAGTCCGGTCTGTTGTGCAACTGTCCCATCTTGTGCTGTCCTAGCTGCACGTATCTCCTTGATTGAGCTCCTGTGGCCGGCAGCACTTTGGGCATCCACATTTTGTAAAGCTTGCAACTGCACATGCACAGAACGCTCTCAGCCACAGGAGAGTGATTTGAGGAGGCGCGTGGCTAGGACAGCACATGGGCAATAGCCCACTATTGGTCCAGTTGGTGAGATTTTTGACAGGCACACAATAGAGCAGATTGAGAGGACAGCGAGTGACCTGAAGGACTACAGGCGGCTGGATGAAGCCCCAGGTAAGTAATAATGATTTTTTTCCCCCTCATTTATGGTTAGTAAATCATGATGGTGTAGCAGTTTGCTTTCTCACCTAGCAGTGCTGTGTCCCCAGTTGGAATCCCAGCCAGGACACTATCTGCAAAGGGTTTGCATGTTCTCCCTCTGTCTGCGTGGGTTTCCTCTGGGCACTCAAGTTTCTTCCCCCATCCCCAAACCATACAGATAAGTTATTGGCTTCCCTCAAAATTGGCCTGCCACTACAATACATACACTACACAATACATACATAAATATATAACTATGGTAGGGATTAGATTGTGAGCTCCTCTGAGGGACAGTTAAATGACAAGACAATATACTTGCTGTACAGCGCTGCAGAAGATGCTGGCGCTATATAAATACTAAAAATGTTATGTCGCCGCGCTGTAATTCAATGTGAAACAGTTCCAATTAATTGGCAGCAAGGTAATTAATTGGGGTTTTACACTCTCATCCCCTTCGAGCCATATATGAGAAAAATATATATAATACCTGCGCCTTTACATATCAATTATGCAATTTGGAGTTAATAAAATGTAAATTTATTCAAAATACACCAGTAGTCTTAAAAGTTAATCTCAATAAATCCCACACATAAATTCATACCTATTCAATAAATGCACTAATCAATACTGGCCAGTATCAAAGAACTTGCTGTGCACTGCAGTGCTAAAATATGAAAAAATGACTAAAAAATGCCTAAAAAATGCCTAGAAAATGACTGAAGTCTCTTCCCTTGCTGACATACAGCTTCTTCTGAGAGTAATCAGTTTGGTATTATATAGTTCGCTGACATGCAACTTCTTCTAAAAATGATCAGTTGTTCCAATGGTAGGGTTAAGGTGAAAGATGAAAAAATGACTAAAAAATGCCTAGAAAATGACTAAAAAATGCCTAAAAAATGCCTAGAAAATGACTGAAGTCTCTTCCCTTGCTGACATACAGCTTCTTCTGAGAGTAATCAGTTTGGTATTATATAGTTCGCTGACATGCAACTTCTTCTAAAAATGATCAGTTGTTCCAATGGTAGGGTTAAGGCTTTTGATAGCCCACACACTCACGGTTCCGTTGCTTAGTTTGGATACTTTCTTTAGTGTTCGTCCACTCAAGTCTGTAGCAGTTTTCTAGACTGGGGAGGAGTGAGTCAGGCTGCGTTCCCAGTGACTAACGATCGTTGTTACACAGGTCCCGGCCGGAGACCCGCTGCTTGAGGTTCGTGCAGCACACGGGGAGAGCTCCGATATGCGTGTTTGGAGTTGTGGGTGACGTCACCACTCTGCTTCCAATTGCCGACCGGTTTCAGTAGGCACGCCTACCTTCGTCAGGGCTTGCTCTATTGGATACTCCCCCGCTATTTAATAGCCACTGGGACATGCCTCCTCCTTCAACTCCTCACATAGGTACCGCCTTGTTTGCTAAAATGCAAACAATTCTATATCCAAGTTTAACCCTTTCGGCGCTAGACTGTCTAGTGTGAATATCCATTGTGATTCGGCTCGGGACATTTTTTTAATATAATCTCCTCCTCGCCAGTCCTTCTCTACTTTTTGAAGCGCATAAAACTTCAAGGTATTTAGTGTACCCAAAGGGCAATCTTTAAAATGTTTGCTTAGCGGATGTTTACTTTTACCACCTTTAATGTGGCTAACGTGTTCTCCAATTCTTTCCAATAATTTCCATCTCTTAAATGTCCCATCCTTTTTCACCACTGTTGGTTGTATTTCAGTCACCGTTGGGGCAATCATATTCTTTAAATTAGAGGCCCTCTTAAAAATCAACTTTGGTCTCTCTGTCAGTATGCCATTTAAAGTTTTGTCCTGCTGCAATAGAGATGTGGCTTTTGTTTTCCGTGCAGGAACACGAGAAAAGCAGCACCAATCAGTGGTTTTACATCCAATGTTACTGGGGAGGAGTTTAAGATAAGCGGAAATTTGAACTGTGAAACATCTGGTGTAATTTACGTTATAGAATGTGGATGCAAAAAACAGTATGTGGGGAGGACTAAGAGGAAATTATTGGAAAGAATTGGAGAACACGTTAGCCACATTAAAGGTGGTAAAAGTAAACATCCGCTAAGCAAACATTTTAAAGATTGCCCTTTGGGTACACTAAATACCTTGAAGTTTTATGCGCTTCAAAAAGTAGAGAAGGACTGGCGAGGAGGAGATTATATTAAAAAAATGTCCCGAGCCGAATCACAATGGATATTCACACTAGACAGTCTAGCGCCGAAAGGGTTAAACTTGGATATAGAATTGTTTGCATTTTAGCAAACAAGGCGGTACCTATGTGAGGAGTTGAAGGAGGAGGCATGTCCCAGTGGCTATTAAATAGCGGGGGAGTATCCAATAGAGCAAGCCCTGACGAAGGTAGGCGTGCCTACTGAAACCGGTCGGCAATTGGAAGCAGAGTGGTGACGTCACCCACAACTCCAAACACGCATATCGGAGCTCTCCCCGTGTGCTGCACGAACCTCAAGCAGCGGGTCTCCGGCCGGGACCTGTGTAACAACGATCGTTAGTCACTGGGAACGCAGCCTGACCCACTCCTCCCCAGTCTAGAAAACTGCTACAGACTTGAGTGGACGAACACTAAAGAAAGTATCCAAACTAAGCAACGGAACCGTGAGTGTGTGGGCTATCAAAAGCCTTAACCCTACCATTGGAACAACTGATCATTTTTAGAAGAAGTTGCATGTCAGCGAACTATATAATACCAAACTGATTACTCTCAGAAGAAGCTGTATGTCAGCAAGGGAAGAGACTTCAGTCATTTTCTAGGCATTTTTTAGGCATTTTTTAGTCATTTTCTAGGCATTTTTTAGTCATTTTTTCATCTTTCACCTTAACCCTACCATTGGAACAACTGATCATTTTTAGAAGAAGTTGCATGTCAGCGAACTATATAATACCAAACTGATTACTCTCAGAAGAAGCTGTATGTCAGCAAGGGAAGAGACTTCAGTCATTTTCTAGGCATTTTTTAGGCATTTTTTAGTCATTTTTTCATATTTTAGCACTGCAGTGCACAGCAAGTTCTTTGATACTGGCCAGTATTGATTAGTGCATTTATTGAATAGGTATGAATTTATGTGTGGGATTTATTGAGATTAACTTTTAAGACTACTGCTATATAAATACTAAATAATAATAATAACTTCTAGGCATCTTGGCAGTGAAACACAAATTGCTGTAGTACTTACTAGAAAGTAGCATGGCAGCATTAGGACCCTGAAGTCTAATTTCAGCAAGTCCAGGTTCTTATCAGTGCTGCTCTGAGTGAAGGGGGTAGGGAGAGGAAGTGTCCCTGAAAGGGAAGGCTGAAAGGCACTACAGAGGTCTCTCTTCTCTGATTTCCAATGCCAGCCCAGAACACAGCATAACGCCAGGACTGAGAAGGAGGGGGGCAGGGCTGCTATCATACACAGCTCTCACTGACTTGCAGTCTTGCACAGAAGCTGAAGGCTGCGTCCCAACGTGTCACGCAATGGAGAGGTGCCTGGACTTACACCTCTTCTGCCGCCCCTCAGATCTAGGCAGTCACAGTCAGCAGAAGCTTCTACTCCTGAATCCTGTCGTTTTGAATCTCGCGCGGCAGAGCAGCGAGAAGTGGCTGTGTGTGAGACACATCTAGGAGAGAGACAGGGAGGCGGGGCAGCAGAGTTCCGTAATCTGCACTGCAGCTGCTGCACTTATCCATTGTCCTGGCTGGGATGAAACAAAACATCGGCTTCAAGCTTTCACTGCCAAAGCGCCCCCCCTGATGCTGTGAGGGGGGGCAGATGTCCCATCCTGCCCCCACCTCCCTACGCCCCTGTGTCTCTGATACATACATCAGTTTATTGTGAGACGTCTCCCATCCGTATCATATACATAATAGCTACACTGAATACTTTTCCATGTAGGAAAGTGTTCTGCTTTCCAGGCCTTCATTCAAGGGAATGTGGAGGCATTTTTCCTCTATCTTTAGATAACACTGTCAATTTAAAAGAAAAACATAATTTTTGTGAAGTAAATACGACACATTAAAGATTAATGTGGACCTCTCACAGCTGTATTGATAGTCAAATTACCCAAGAGTAAAGCCTGGTACACGCTTTCAATTATGATTGGCCAATTACTGACCAATTTTACCACCTCTATGTAGTATGAGGGTGGACAGTATGAGTGGAGGTAAGCTCCGACACTACATGGAGGTGGTAAAATTGGCTAATGATTGGCCAATCATAATTGAAAGTGTGTACCAGGCTTTACAAGGCCTACAACACTGAACAGATTTCAGAAGCCTTATTGAAAATACAATCTGTATATTCTGAACCGTTTTCTTGTGACTATTTTTTTTTTTTAAATGACAGCCAGATGTGAGGTTTTACAAGAAGTATTATGCTATCACTGCAGAGTTTTTCAATTAATGTCACAAACCTCCCACATATCAATTTCTGCTGCTGGTGACTCATCTGCTTGGGCCTGTGAGGGTAGAAGATGTCCCTCTGAGATGCCATAGAGCTGTATTAGTGGACACGTTTCACTGCAGAGACCGCTTTTGATCCAATTGTTATTTTGGTGATTTATTCATATTCTAGTTGCACGCACGCACGCACGCACGCACGCACGCACGCACGCACGCACACACACACACACACACACACACACACACACCTTATCTGAAGAGATCCATAACCTTTGTGAGTGCTACATCATTTCTTTGCATGCTGATACTTTATTTTGAAAAGACTAAACACTGTATTATTGATAACGTTCCTGAAAGCTGAAGCTTTTCATTTCTGTGGTTTTGAGTATTTTAGGAAATCACACAGGGAAAGCCAATAAGCAACCTTAACCCTCCTGGCGGTTTGCAAAAAAATCGCCAGGGGGCAGCAAATCTTTTTTTTTTTAATTTTTTTTTTTTCATGTAGCGAGACAAAGTCTCGCTATATGATAGCCGCTGCTCAGCGGCATCCCCCCAGCCCCTTCGATCGCCGCCGGCGATCAGCGATCAGGAGATCCCGTTCAAAGAACGGGATCCAGGGCCGGCCCGCCCATGAGGCGGGGTGAGGCGGGTTCCTCAGGCGGCAGGAAGTGGAGGGGCGGCACCAGATGAATGGCTGTGACTGAGCGGGGGGGGGGAGCCAGAGCCGCGGTGAGGGCAGCCCGACCTCTCCCTCCCTCTCCCCGGGCCGCCCTCCATGCTCCCCCCTCGGACTTTAGGCAGCAGAGTTAGCGCGCAGGGAAGCGCTGCTGTACACAGTCACAGCCTGTTACTCACCTCCCTGGATCCGATCGCCGCTCCCGCCCTGCTGGTCTCCTCTCTGCAATGTAGCCGCTGATACATTACACACGCGGCTGCTTCCTGTTTTTTTTTCATCAACCAAAGATGTTTATTGATAGAAAAAGTTGGTACAATATAAAATTCAGATACACATGTACAGAAAAGGGAGAATTTATACAGCTTAGGTATTGGCAATCAAAAAAGAGAAATATTATACAGTGTACAACGTAGGTGGTCTTCACATTGGGTTAGAGTAGGTCAAGGCGACAAAGACCAAGTCCAATTTCAAAAAAAGAGAAGAAAAACATTACAACCAACATTACCTAGAATAACCTATATCCTAAAGACACGACAGGTTTTGTATAAACATAGAGGTGTGAGGTCAAGAGTTCAACCATTTGTCCCAAACTTGGTGGAATTTATTGGGGCATTTTCTATGGGAGTATACCAATTTTTTAAAAGGTAAGTGTTTGCGGACTCTGGATTTCCAGGCTTCCAATGTAGGGAGGGTTGGGGATAGCCACCTGAAGGTGATACATTGTTTGGCCGCAAATAAGGATTCCATAATCAAAATTTTATCAAATTTCGGTGTATCTTCATGTAGGAGATTAAGTATACAAGTTTTGATGTCTGGGTCTACTGGAGACCCCATTAAATCGTGCAGGAAATCCGTAACTGGTTTCCAGAAGTCTGCGATGGGTGGGCATTGCCAGATAAGGTGGAGGAAGGATGGGTTTAAGGCTTGGCATTTAGGGCAGAACGCTGATGCAGAGGGGGAGAATTTTATAAGTTGGGAGGGAGTTAAGTAACTTTGGTGTAGGGTATAAATTTGTGTGAGACGCTCACTAACACATGGAGAGACCTGTTTAGGAGTAGAGAGGCAGTCTTCCCATTCCTCCTCGTCCAGTTGAACCCCGATTCGGGTCCACTTGGACAAGGCTTCTTTTATTGTGTGGGCAGAGCGGTACTCCAATAACAGGGAATATACTATGCCTATATGGTGTTTCATAGGGCCATCTTTGAGAGTTTCCATGATCAGGGAGATATTGGTTAAGGGCAGGCCAGAAGGAAATTGCGCTTTGATGGCATGTTGAAGTTGTATGTACATATATTTGCATATGGGGGGAAGATCAAAATGTTCTTGGAGGGTTTGATAAGGAAGGAAATTGGTGTTGTGAAGAATTTGACCTAGGTATTGGATACCTTTGGTAGACCAGAGGTTAGTGTTGTCTAAATGATATAGTTCAGGCAATTGAGGATTGTGCCAGAGGGGGGTATGGAATTCTCTATTGAGGGAGGGGATAATTTTATTCGCCGCCTGCCATACCCTGGAAGCCTGAATAAGTATTGTATTATTGGGAGAGTTAGCAGTGAGGTTATCTTTTAGTAGGGCAAAGGGTAAATTATTGGAGATGGAGGTAGGTGAAAAGCCTAATGGATCGGGAGGTTGTAGAGAGTTAGAAACAAACCAATAAGCAATATGTTCCAATTGGGAGGCAATGTAATAGAGGTATGGGTCTGGAAGTGCCAGACCTCCAGAGGAGGTCGGGCAATGCAGGATGTTGTATCTCAGCTTGGCTCTAGACCTACCCCAGACCAGGGAGAGGAACAGTGACCTAAGTTTTTTAAAAAAAGACATAAGAATATAAATTGGAGAATTGTGAATTATGTACAGAATTTTGGGGAATAGGACCATCTTTATTAGGTTGACACGCCCAGCTACCGAGAGTGGGAGTCTAGTCCAGGCTGATATTTTAGACTGGGTCAGGGACAGAAGAGGAGCAATATTGTTTTGGTAGTATAATTGAGGGTCTACTGTTACAATCACCCCTAGATAAGTAAATGATGTGACAATTTGCAGCGGGCAGGGCAGGGGTAAAGCCGAAACTTGAGGATTATCCAAGCCCAGGATAGCAGACTTACTCCAGTTCACGGAAAGCCCTGAATAACAACCCATCTCACTTATTAGGTCAAATGCAGTTTGCAGAGATTCATTAGGGTCAGCTAGAAAGAGAATGGTGTCGTCGGCATACTGGCTTATTTTCTCCTCAATACTGCCTATACGTAGGCCTTTGATTCTAGGGTCAGTTCTAATTTTGCAAGCCAGTGGCTCGGCTGATAAGGCGTATAACAGTGGGGATAGGGGACAACCCTGTCTAGTTCCTCTGTTTATTAAGAAGGGAGCGGAGAAGGTGGAGTTAGAGCAGACTTGGGCCAGTGGCTGGTTATACAGAATACGAACCCATTTGATAAAGTTGTCCCCAAAGCCAAAACGTGCCAATGTAGCAAGAAGAAAGGGCCATTCAACAGCATCGAATGCCTTGGCGGCATCCAGGGACACCACCACTCTTTGACCTTTGTTTATGTGGGATGCCTGTAGGTTTGCAAATAGTCGTCTGATATTTAAAGAGGTCTTTTTCCCCGGCATAAAGCCTGTCTGATCATTGTGAATAAGGGTAAGTATTACCTGATTTAACCTGTTAGCCAGGATTTTTGCTAAGATTTTAACATCTTGTGGTAACAGAGAGATGGGTCTATATGAGTCACAAAGAGTAGCATCTTTGCCTGGTTTGGCTAGTAAGATAATTAAAGCTGTCCTTATGGAAGTAGGGAGTATACCTTCTTTGAATGCATATTCAAAGGTTTGGAGTAGGCGTGGAGCTATGATTTCGGCGAATCTTTTATAGATTTCGCCTGGGAGGCCGTCTAGTCCTGAGGCTTTACCATTAGGGAGTGAGTGAATGGCGGTTTCTATATCTTCAAGTGTAATAGGGCCCTCGAGCATTTCCCTGTGTTCTGGAGTAAGTCTGGGGAGGTCGATTTCTGACAAGAAAATCTCAGCTTCGTTCTGGTTGAAGAGGGATTTTGCGGAGTATAAATCTTTGAAATATTCAGCAAATCTATTATTTATTTTAGAAGAACCAGTAAGGAGAATGCCAGCGGAATCCCTGATGGTCGGGATAGAGCTCAAGGAGCTCCTATCCCGGGCCATCCTGGCAAGTATTGTACCCGTTTTTTCACCCTGTTCATAGAATGATTGTTTATAGAAGAAATTTTTTGCCCGGACTTTCTCTGTGAGGATATCTGTTAACCGAGCTTGCGCTCCTTTCCATGCATCATAGTTCACCCCGGAGGAATCCGCCAGATAGTTTTGTTCAAGGATTGGGATTTGGCTTTGGAGTAAGGATATAGTTGCATTAGTTTCTTTTTTAAGATGGGAAACTGCACTGATCAAGAGACCTCTCAAGTGAGCCTTGAAGCTGTCCCAGGTAAGGGAGTAGTTTTCAGTGTCTCTATGAATGAAAAAGAAAGTTTGTAGTTTGTCAATTAGCCATTCCTCCGAGGTAAACAACGACAACCAAAAGGGGTTAAATTTCCATAGGAAATATTTGGGGGTATCATACCACTGGATGAGGATATATATTGGAGAGTGGTCAGAGGTGATTCTTGGTAGTGTGCCCGTGGAGCCCACTAGAGGGAGTACATTAGCTGAAACTAAAAAGTAGTCGAGTCTGGATAAAACGTTATATGAGGCAGAGAAGCATGTAAATTGTCTAGCGGATGGGTGAAAGTATCTCCACACGTCATGCAGTGCAATTTCAGAGAGCAAATTAGCAAACGGGGTTTTCTTTGAAGGGGCGGGTGGAAATTTATCTATGGCAGGGTCACATAAAGAGTTAAAGTCTCCCATCCAGATATTCGGACATGTAGGGAGTTTAGCTATAAACTGTATTCCCTCCCTGAGCAAGACAGATGAGTACGGAGGAGGGATGTAGAAAGCCAACAGGTTTATAAGTTTGTTGTCCAAGAGACCATGGACAAAGATAAATCTTCCGTACTGATCCGTCCTTTCCTTCAGAGGAAGAAATGGGAGGGTGCGGCTGATCAATAAGGAGACTCCACGAGAGTATTGGGAAAATGATGAGTGGAAAGCTTTACCCACCCATCCCCTCTCAAGGGCTTTAGTCTTATTGCCTGTAATGTGGGTTTCAAGGAGTGCCAGTATATCTGGTCTTTGTTTCCTCATGAAGTTCATAACCAAAGAACGTTTGATGTGATCATTGAGACCACGTGTGTTCCAGCATATTATTTTAACACTTCTATCGTTGGTCGCCATTTATAGTTCAGAGAGAGAGAAGAAGTACATAGGTAGGATGGAAGGATGTATGAGACCAAGTGTATGGAGTACCGTAAATTGTAAACACAAGTGAGGTTGATGCATTTAACATAACTAAGCTGCCAACGTGGCTGCCATCCCAACAAAACACCCTGTTCCACAGCAACCGACATGTGGAACCTTATACCCAACAGTACAACGGTGTGGGATAAACGAGCTGGAGCCTAACGGCTAGTCAGACACGTTTATTTACACTTAGGTCAAAATAGTTAGCACTAAGGTGCACGGATTCTTAATAATGCGGGGTTGTGGCGGAACACTGCAGGTGAGTCCCGACCAAATTATGTAACTGCAGCCAGGGTAACTTTTATAAAAGCGAAATAAGAGAACAGAGGGTATTAGCATAAGTTACACCACATTATGATACAGGGTTTCTTCTTTAACACACTTTATAGAGGTAAAGATGTAGGCGGATTACGTGCATCATTTAAAGGCAGTAGCGTACAGATTAGAGGTAGCCATATAAGGGTATCCGGGTCTAAGTATGTAATAGTGAGTCTCCGGCATCAAAATTACCCATAAGCATGGAGAGAGGATAATGGGTTCCAGTCCTGCATACAAATCTGATGACAGACTCCTGTAGTGGCGATGTATTAATTCACGGTATAGTGTAGACGTAGAGATAATTCAAACAACCTCCAGTTACTGGGTGCTGGTACGAGTCGGAGACCCATGTACCCGACATGATGTGTAGTTAAGTTCAGGGGGGTTCCCCGGGCAGGGGTTGTTACCCTACAGGTGTCTGTAGAATCCATCTTCAGAAAGTAGCAAAGGGTAATGACGCAGCAGAGAAGAAAAC
Source organism: Hyperolius riggenbachi (assembly GCF_040937935.1). Taxonomy (NCBI): domain Eukaryota; kingdom Metazoa; phylum Chordata; class Amphibia; order Anura; family Hyperoliidae; genus Hyperolius; species Hyperolius riggenbachi. The sequence goes on along the minus strand of NC_090647.1, from coordinate 270,254,096 downwards.
ATGGCTACCTGTTGTGGCGGGGGAAACCAATGGGGAATATGTACGCAGGGTCTGGATGTGTAAAAGGGGGGTATGGGTTAGCTTATTCCCAATTGGGGATCAGGTGTAAAAACCAATAAAAGTTTACAGTACCTCGTTATTCCAATGAAGCTGAACCCGCGTTCTTAGGGCGGTTTTCAAGCCAGCGGATTATGTCTTCAGGCTCGGTAAAGAAGTGTACTTTACCATTATCCGCGATCCGGAGTTTTGCAGGGTAAAGCATGGCGTAGGAAATTTGGACGTCTCTCAGCTTCCTTTTAGCCGTGGCAAACTTGGCGCGTTGCTTCTGGACTTCCAAGGAGAAGTCCGGGTAGAAAGATATCACGGTGTTCTCGTAAGCAATCGACTCTTTGGCCCTGGCAGCTCTCAGGACGGCATCCCTGTCACGGTAGTTCAAGAGTTTAAATATGAATGTGCGCGGAGGAGCCCCCGGTGGAGGGGTCTTAGGAGATATTCTGTGGGCCCGCTCCACGATGAAGGCTTTAGAAAAGGTGTCCACGCCGAAGATGGATATTAGGAGAGTTTCCGTGAATTTCTCGGTCGCTTCCCTCTGCCTTCTCGGGGAGGCCCACAATGCGTATGTTCGAGCGGCGTTGCCGGTTTTCTTGGTCCTCTTGCCGGTCTATGACTGTTTTCAGGCCTTTCTGGGATTTGCCCATTTCTATATGAAGCGGTCTGACGGAGTCCTCTAGAGAGCTGATTCTAGCTTCAGCATCTGATACCTTACTTTTTAGGTTACGGAGGTCCTGCCGGAGGAAGGAGACGTCCGTCTTTACCTCATCGAGAGTGGAGGTAATTTGAGAAAGGCTTGATTGGCAGGCTGTAATAGCTTTCAGCACTTGAGTTAGTGTTGGGCGTTTTTGCCTGGCGGAGGTGACGGAGTCGTCATCCGAAGCCGGCTGCGAGGCCGAGTCGGCGCCATCTTGATCCTCGTGGCGGAACTTTTGAAGCTTTTGGAGAGCTTCTGACGGGCGAGGAGTAGCCATGTTGATCCCCGGGTATAACACGGAGGCTTGCTAAGTGTGTGGTGAGTGGAGATGAGATAGTTAGCTGCAGTAGATGTGGGTTTCAGGATACCAGCGGACGGGAGCTCTCTCGCAGCACGTCCTCACGCCATTAGGTTCAGGCCACGCCCCGGCTGCTTCCTGTTTACACAGGAAGCAGCCGCGTGTGTATCAGCCGGCTAGGCAGAGAGGAGACCAGCAGGGCGGGAGCGGCGATCGGATCCAGGGAGGTGAGTAACAGGCTGTGACTGTGTACAGCAGCGCTTCCCTGCGCGCTAACTCTGCTGCCTAAAGTCCGAGGGGGGAGCATAGAGGGCGGCCCGGGGAGAGGGAGGGAGAGGTCGGGCTGCCCTCACCGCGGCTCCGGCTCCCCCCTCCGCCATTATGAGGGGGCACCTACCTGGGCAAGCTACCTATCTATCCTATACTGGGGGGCACCTACCTAATCTAACCTGTTTTGGGGGCAGCTACCTATCTATCCTATACTGGGGGGCACCTACCTAATCTAACCTGTTTTGGGGGCAGCTACCTATCTATCCTATACTGGGGGGCACCTATCTAATCTAACCTGTACTGGGGCAGCTACCTATCTATCCTATACTGGGGGGCACCTACCTAATCTATCCTATACTGGGGGCCAGCTACCTATCTATCCTATACTGGGGGGCAGCTACCTATCTAACCTATACTGGGGGGGCAGCTACCTATCTATCCTATACTGGGGGGCACCTACCTAATCTAACCTATACTGGGGGCCAGCTACCTATCTATCCTATACTGGGGGGCAGCTACCTATCTAACCTATACTGGGGGGGGGCAGCTACCTATCTATCCTATACTGGGGGGCACCTACCTAATCTATCCTATACTGGGGGCCAGCTACCTATCTATCCTATACTGGGGGGCAGCTACCTATCTAACCTATACTGGGGGGCAGCTACCTATCTATCCTATACTGGGGGGCACCTACCTAATCTAACCTGTTTTGGGGGCAGCTACCTATCTATCCTATACTGGGGGGCACCTACCTAATCTAACCTGTACTAGGGGCAGCTACCTATCTATCCTATACTGGGGGGCACCTACCTAATCTAACCTATACTGGGGGCCAGCTACCTATCTAACCTATACTGGGGGGCAGCTACCTATCTAACCTATACTGGGGGGCAGCTACCTATCTAACCTATACTGGGGGGCAGCTACCTATCTATCCTATACTGGGGGCAGCTACCTATCTATCCTATACTGGGGGGCACCTACCTAATCTAACCTGTACTGGGGGCAGCTACCTATCTATCCTATACTGGGGGGCACCTACCTAATCTAACCTGTACTGGGGGCAGCTACCTATCTATCCTATACTGGGGGGCACCTACCTAATCTAACCTGTACTGGGGGCAGCTACCTATCTATCCTATACTGGGGGGCACCTACCTAATCTAACCTGTACTGGGGGGCAGCTACCTATCTAACCTATGCTGGGGGGCAGCTACCTATCTAACCTATGCTGGGGGGCAGCTACCTGTCTAACCTATGCTGGGGGCAGCTACCTATCTAATCTATACTGGGGGCACCTACCTAATCTAACCTGTACTGGGGGCACCTACCTAATCTAACCTATACTGAAGGGCAGCGACCTAATCTAACCTATACTGGGGGGAAGCTACCTATCTAACCTATACTGGGGGCACTTATCTAACCTGTATTGGGGGCACCTACCTACCTAGCTAGCCTATACAGGTGGCAACTATACTGGCTACCTATACTGGGGGCACCTACCTAACTAACCTATACTGGGGGTACCTACCTATCTAACCTATGCTGGGGGCAACTATACTAGCTACCTATATTGGAGGCACCTACCTAGCTAACCTGTACTGGGGGCACCTACTTATCTAACTTATACCGGGGGGGGGGTGCCTGCCTATCTAACATACTGGGGGCAACTATACTGGCTACCTATACTGGAGGCAACTACCTGGCTAACCTATACTGGGGGCAACTTTACTGGCTCACCCATGCCTGGCCACCTATACTCTGGGGGGACCTATAGCTGGTTACCTATACCGGGGGGGGGGGGCGCAATTTTTACACCCTCGCCCTGGGTGCATTTTAGCCTAGAAACTGCACTGTTGCCGCCGGCCTCCGAGTCCGATGACTCTGAGCTCTGCGGCCTCTCCTGTCTCCTCCAAGGCTGCATGCTGGTGACGCTGCCTAGTGCCTAAGCCTGCTGATTTGATGGCGGCGGCTGCCACCCGCTCTGCTGCCCTGGCTGCGGCTGATTGTCACGGTCAGTCACTGAGCAGCGAGCGCCGCCGACGTGTCGATAATGATGATAAGGCTGGCTGGCTGCCGCCGGCCGCCGCTCATGTTTTGTAGAAATATTGGGGGGGGGGGGGGGGCGCCTTTACGATCTTTGCCTCAGGCAGCAGAAAGTCCAGGACCGGCCCTGACGGGATCTCCTGGAGGGCTTCCCCCGTCGCCATGGCGACGGGGCGGGATGACGTCACCGATTCCTATCCACCCCATAGAGCTGCCTGGCACTGATTGGCCAGGCAGCGCACGGGGTCTGGGGGGGGGGCGGCTGCGGCGCGACGGATAGCGGCGGATCGGCGGGTAGCGGCGGCGATCGGGCACTGCACGCAGCTAGCAAAAAAAAATTATGCAAATCGGCCCAGCGGGGCCTGAGCGGTGCCTTCCGGCGGCATAGCCCGAGCTCAGCTCGGGCTTACCACCAGGAAGGTTAAGATAGAAACACACAATTAGCATAATAAACAAAAATATGGCATTTTGTATGTGGTAGTTTTGCAAATTGCCTTTCTTGAGGAATGTTCAAAGTTTCCCCGCTTCAAAGCTTGGCAAAGGTACTATCTGCATGGAGTTTGTACGTGGGTTACTTTGGTTATTGTTATGCATTTACATGAATAACTACTTAATAGATCAGCAGTGTTAATCTTTCTGTCTAATAAAAGGGTTTTAGATGGAATCTTTTTTTGGTCATAGGCATCACAAGGTGTCTGTCAGTCTGTTCAGATGTGACACAACTGCCTCATGCACAGTATCTACACCTTGCAGCAGATCAAATAAGACCCAGATAAGTAATCCACTGAAAATTAGGTAGCAGCAGGTGGGAAGGTTATTTGTTCATTTATAGTAATAGAAAACGAAAAGGTAGCAGCGCCATACAGCTTTTTGATTGATTAAAAGATCAAATAAGACATTGGGCTTGATTCACTAAGACAAATAGCATGCCTTATCAGAGTCAACACGCCTTACCAGAGTTAACACGCCTTATCAGTGTTAACACACCTATCATAGTTGACACACCTTATCAGAGTAGCATAGCGAGCGCTGCGAACTTATTTCTGCTAATTGGCAACGACGAGAGCTCCACTAGTCCTGCCCTGAGCCCCTGCGGATCTAATCACTTTAAATGACATTATCCCCACCCTTTCATTGGCCTAAAAGGCTGCCTGTCACTTGAGAGGAAACTTGACAGGCAACCTACTGGGCCAATCAAAGTGTGGGGATAATTTCCTTTAAAGTGATGGGACCCGCAGGGGCTCAGGGCAGGACGAGTGAAGCTCTCATCATTGTCAATTAGCAGGCATACGTTCGTATCGCTTGCTATGCTACTCTCATAAGGCATGTTAACTCTGATAAGGTATGCTATTTGTGTTAGTTAATCAAGCCTGTTGTGTGCAATGTGCATCTTGGCTAGTAGTCTATATCTATAGCATACCAACTTTTTGAGATAAGAAAGGACACTTAAAAGGACACTGTAGGGGGATCAGAGGAAAATGAGTCGAAGTTACCCGGGGCTTCTAATGGTCCCCCACAGACATCCTGTGCCCGCACAGCCACTCCCCAATGCTCCGGCCCCGCCTCTAGTTCACTTCTGGAATTTCAGACTTTAAAGTCTGAAAACCACTGTGCCTGCGTTGCCATGTCCTCACTCCCGCTAATGGCACCAGGAGCGTACTGCGCAGGCCCGGTATGGTCTGTGCCTGCGCCATGCGCTCCTGGTGTCATCAGGGGAGGCGAGGACACGGCAACGCAGGCGCAGTGGTTTTCAGACTTTAAAGTCTGAAATTCCAGAAGTGAACCAGAGGCGGGGTCGGAGCATCGGTGAGTGGCTGCGCATGCACAGGATGTCTGAGGGGGACCATTAGAAACCCCGGGTAACTGCAACTCATTTTCCCCCGACCCCCCTACAGTATCTTTTTAAGACACACCCCTGACACACCCCTAATGACGCCAATGACACACCCCTAGTTACACATACCATAAGATTCCACAGGAAAAATATGTTGTTTTATAAATCAAACCGCACTGGTCCTTTTTAACCTGGGTCATTTCCCTTCATATTAACATTTGAATAGAAGAAATGTATCAGTTTAATGGATGGTAATAAAGTTTATAGTTAATTTAACACATTGTTTAGTAGAAAAATACATATGTTTGCATAGATCTGTACATCAATCTTGAAAGAGGAACAATTGAGGAAGAAAAAGGGACAGAGGGACTGGGTTCCCAAAGAGAGACTGTCCCTCCAAAAGAGGAACAGTTGGGAGCTCTGCTTATAGGCCTGTGGAGAGGGCACTATAGACAGCAGGTGGCAAACACTTCTGCCATTGGATAATAAACAAGGGTAAGTAGTGTTTATCAAAAGAGCATTATCCAGCACTTTATGTTGGCTCTCATAGACCCGAGATCACTGGCCACAAACAGGTGACTATTATGTCAAGTAAGCTTTATAGTTTCCACAATTGTAGCAACCTGATCCATTTTGTATAGGGCTAACCTGAACAATCGATTCAAATTATGTTAATGCTGTTTCAATCTCAAACCGCTTGATTTTTGGTAATTTTCCCAGAAGTTTCTCAGCAAGGTTGCTGCAACTGAAGCCAGCATTAGCCAAGCAATACATGTAATCATTCTTCAGTGTGATAATTGTATGGTGGAGCAAGTCAAAAAATGCTCTGGTTTACCCTGATATTTTAGCAATAGGATGGCGCTGAGATGAATTATCTCTCAGATCTCCCTGTCAAATTTCTCAGTTTCCAGAGGCTGCCATATTTATTTCCCTTTAAACACATGCAGATTGCATGGCTGTCCTGTTGATCCTCTGCTTCTAATACATTTAGCTATAAACCCAGATCAGGTGTTTGACTGGATTTGCTGCATGCTTGTTTCAGGTGTCTGATTCAGACCCTACTAATGCATTAAAGATCAGCAGGGCGGCCAGACAACTGGTATTATTGAAAAGGAAATCGATAAGGCAGCCTCCATATCCCTCTCAGTTTAGGTGTCCTTTAAAGTCTCTACCCAGTAAAATAACAATACATGCAATAAAATTAACATTAAATAGGCACACATTAATTAACAATGTGCTGAAATCCTTATGAATACTGAAAAAGTATTTATTAAAAAAAATCTTGGAGAAGGATCTTTTTTTATCAAAGACGACTAAAAAGGCAGATTCTTGCTGGCGCATAGTACAGGCCATTACAATTTATCACTCTCTACTTGCATGCTTATCTCTGAACTTTCCTGGACTTAAAGTAGCTGTTTACTGTATCATTTTCTTCAGTGTAAGAAAAGGAAGACATTAACATTCCAATAGAATGATACATAAAATGTGTGAACAAGACACACGTGGCAGTCACGTATTTATATTTGTTTATATGTTCATATTTTGATATGATAAACAATACTTGCATTTTCTGCTCTACCACTTTGCTCAGTACATGTATTGCCATACGTTTTGAATCAGGATGATACCATTTAGAGTTTAGTTCAGTGTATTGCCATAGAAAGCCTCTGCAGAGCGCTGGTTGTGTGGGAGGATATATTATTTAATTACAGCAGTGCTGGCTCCAAGATTTATCTCTCCTGCTTGTCTCACATTCTGCTGCATCTATATTTCTCTGTCTCCTCTGCACTCTGACATACATTATCATGTCACCCTGCACACTGCTACCATTCTTCATCTGCTCTGATCTCTGGCCATCACTCCTACCACTTTCCCACATTCCACACTGTGGAAAAAATTACATTTGCACCTGTTGTTTTTTTCTTCATCTTGTGTGTTTTTTGTTGTGTGTGTGTTTACTGTTGGCCTGAAAATGTAATGTGAATCAGAGAAGCGGGACACCAGTACTGCCAGGTTGCTATTCCAGTACCTTGTTATATACACATTAACATGAAAATGTTTGGGAACACCTCTTGCGTCTTTTGGTTTTTTTTGTGTATCATTGGCTAAGCTTTCAATGTAGCAACTTCCTTTTAATATATGTCATGCCGTATAGCAACATTATTTCTGCAGTGCAGTTAAAATTATTGGATTAACACAAATACTATGCAATATGTATCATAACAAAATTAGACCAGTGTATACATTCGGGCACCCAAACAATTATATGAAATCAATGCTTAACAACCAGTGGTCCCAAATTTAGGTACATTTATAATGACAACCTCTATAAAGGTACACTAGTTTTTTGTAGGAAGGGATTTTTTTAACCCAGGCTTTCCAGTTTTCCATTGTGGAACAAATAGGCAACATCTACCTAAAGGCAACATACTGATTTGCTGCAATTAAGGTTTCTATGACAAATGCCTTTTTAAATTTAGGCATATCTTCATCAGTGAGAATACAAATTGTAAGGTCAAGAGAGATCAGGGAGTCCATACAACCATGCAGGAAGTTAACAACCTATTTCCAGAAGACAGCTACTGGGGGACACTGACATAGCAAGTGGAGAATGGAGGGATTGAGTAGAGTACACTAAGGGCACAGGTTTTAGGGGGAGGGAGCAAATTTGTAGACACGAGCAGGTGTGACACAAGCATTGGTGTAGAACATAAAGATGGGAAAGGGCCAGTTACCACTGCAAGCCACGGCTCCCATCATGATGCGAAGACGCCGCCCGAATCGCTAAGCTGTGCCATGCACAGATATACGGATTCGGGTGCATGCTGCAAAAATCAAAAATCTGCAGCATGCCGTCTAGAGTTGGGCCGAACCTCCGATTTTAGGTTCGCGAACCGGGTTCGCGAACTTTCGCGGAACGTTCGGTTCGCGTTAAAGTTCGCGAACCGCAATAGACTTCAATGGGGATGCGAACTTTGAAAAAAAAAAATAATTATGCTGGCCACAAAAGTGATGGAAAAGATGTTTCAAGGGGTCTAACACCTGGAGGGGGGCATGGCGGAGTGGGATACACGCCAAAAGTCCCCGGGAAAAATCTGGATTTGACGCAAAGCAGCGTTTTAAGGGCAGAAATCACATTGAATGCTAAATGACAGGCCTAAAGTGCTTTAAAACATCTTGCATGTGTATACATCAATCAGGTAGTGTAATTAAGGTACTGCTTCACACTGACACACCAAACTCACCGTGTAACGCACCGCAAACAGCTGTTTGTACTAGTGACGGCCGTGCTGGACTGGTGCGCACCATGGCGAGAGTGCAGGTTTTGGTGGCTTTACAGCCCATATGGTCGGCCTGGCTGATGTAGCTGAATGACAGACCAGTGACTGTCCAGCTGATCAAATTTGGTCTGACCACAATGAAGCAACGACCTTATTATCTTTTGTGTGCCCCCCGAGACACTCATCTAGGCGCCGGTCATTGCTTCATTGTGATACGCAAGCCCCTTCACCACGGCAAGGTAATGATCACGAAGGGGAATGGGCGCATGTACATGCCTTTTCTTTTGTTGTTGCAGCTGCCCTCAGTGCAGCCAGAAAAATTAGGCAGTCATGTACACGCACCATAAAAATTATTACAGCGGCCGCTGCTAGCAGCGGCCTAAAAAATTCAGCAATCCGCCTGGAGTCCCGGACCCTGTTGGTGGTGGCGGAGAAGGTAGTCAAGCGGCCTGCAGGCAGACATGCTGTGTGGAGGGACTGGGAGCGACTTAGTCTTTTTGGGGCAGGCCAGGCAGCCAGTCACACGGCGTGCAGGCAGAGATGCTGTGTGTGCGGGGACTGACTTAGTCTTGGGGCGGGCAGCAGCCCTCCGGGATCCATGCCTCATTCATTTTGATAAAGGTGAGGTACTTAACACTTTTGTGACTTAGGCGACTTCTCTTCTCTGTGACAATGCCTCCAGCTGCGCTGAAGGTCCTTTCTGAGAGGACGCTTGCGGCAGGGCAGGAGAGAAGTTGGATGGCAAATTGGGACAGCTCTGGCCACAGGTCAAGCCTGCGCACCCAGTAGTTCAAGGGTTCCTCATCGCTGTTCACAGCAGTGTCTACATCCACACTTAAGGCCAGGTAGTCGGCTACCTGCCGGTCGAGGCGTTGGTGGAGGGTGGATCCGGAAGGGCTACGGCGAGGCGTTGGACTAAAGAACGTCCGCATGTCCGACATCACCATGAGATCGCTGGAGCGTCCTGTCTTTGACTGCGTGGACACGGGAGGAGGATTAGTGGCAGTGGTACCTTGCTGGGGTTGTGCCGTCACATCACCCTTAAAGGCATTGTAAAGCATAGTTGACAGCTGGTTCTGCATGTGCTGCATCCTTTCCACCTTCCGGTGAGTTGGTAACAGGTCCGCCACTTTGTGCCTGTACCGAGGGTCTAGTAGTGTGGCCACCCAGTACAGGTCATTCCCCTTGAGGTTTTTTATACGGGGGTCCCTCAACAGGCAGGACAGCATAAAAGACGACATCTGCACAAAGTCGGATCCAGTACCCTCCATCTCCTCTTGCTCTTCCTCAGTGACGTCAGGTAAGTCAACCTCCTCCCCCCAGCCGCGAACAATACCACGGGAAGGTTGAGCAGCACAAGCCCCCTGCGACGCCTGCTGCGGTTGTTCTCCTGCCGCTGTCCCCTCCTCCTCCTCCTCCTCCTCCTCCCCCAAAGAAACACCTTGCTCATCATCCGCTGAGTCTGACTCGTCTTCTGCAGGCAACCTACTGGGCCAATCAAAGTGTGGGGATAATTTCCTTTAAAGTGATGGGACCCGCAGGGGCTCAGGGCAGGACGAGTGAAGCTCTCATCATTGTCAATTAGCAGGCATACGTTCGTATCGCTTGCTATGCTACTCTCATAAGGCATGTTAACTCTGATAAGGTATGCTATTTGTGTTAGTTAATCAAGCCTGTTGTGTGCAATGTGCATCTTGGCTAGTAGTCTATATCTATAGCATACCAACTTTTTGAGATAAGAAAGGACACTTAAAAGGACACTGTAGGGGGATCAGAGGAAAATGAGTCGAAGTTACCCGGGGCTTCTAATGGTCCCCCACAGACATCCTGTGCCCGCACAGCCACTCCCCAATGCTCCGGCCCCGCCTCTAGTTCACTTCTGGAATTTCAGACTTTAAAGTCTGAAAACCACTGTGCCTGCGTTGCCATGTCCTCACTCCCGCTAATGGCACCAGGAGCGTACTGCGCAGGCCCGGTATGGTCTGTGCCTGCGCCATGCGCTCCTGGTGTCATCAGGGGAGGCGAGGACACGGCAACGCAGGCGCAGTGGTTTTCAGACTTTAAAGTCTGAAATTCCAGAAGTGAACCAGAGGCGGGGTCGGAGCATCGGTGAGTGGCTGCGCATGCACAGGATGTCTGAGGGGGACCATTAGAAACCCCGGGTAACTGCAACTCATTTTCCCCCGACCCCCCTACAGTATCTTTTTAAGACACACCCCTGACACACCCCTAATGACGCCAATGACACACCCCTAGTTACACATACCATAAGATTCCACAGGAAAAATATGTTGTTTTATAAATCAAACCGCACTGGTCCTTTTTAACCTGGGTCATTTCCCTTCATATTAACATTTGAATAGAAGAAATGTATCAGTTTAATGGATGGTAATAAAGTTTATAGTTAATTTAACACATTGTTTAGTAGAAAAATACATATGTTTGCATAGATCTGTACATCAATCTTGAAAGAGGAACAATTGAGGAAGAAAAAGGGACAGAGGGACTGGGTTCCCAAAGAGAGACTGTCCCTCCAAAAGAGGAACAGTTGGGAGCTCTGCTTATAGGCCTGTGGAGAGGGCACTATAGACAGCAGGTGGCAAACACTTCTGCCATTGGATAATAAACAAGGGTAAGTAGTGTTTATCAAAAGAGCATTATCCAGCACTTTATGTTGGCTCTCATAGACCCGAGATCACTGGCCACAAACAGGTGACTATTATGTCAAGTAAGCTTTATAGTTTCCACAATTGTAGCAACCTGATCCATTTGTATAGGGCTAACCTGAACAATCGATTCAAATTATGTTAATGCTGTTTCAATCTCAAACCGCTTGATTTTTGGTAATTTTCCCAGAAGTTTCTCAGCAAGGTTGCTGCAACTGAAGCCAGCATTAGCCAAGCAATACATGTAATCATTCTTCAGTGTGATAATTGTATGGTGGAGCAAGTCAAAAAATGCTCTGGTTTACCCTGATATTTTAGCAATAGGATGGCGCTGAGATGAATTATCTCTCAGATCTCCCTGCCAAATTTCTCAGTTTCCAGAGGCTGCCATATTTATTTCTCTTTAAACACATGCAGATTGCATGGCTGTCCTGTTGATCCTCTGCTTCTAATACATTTAGCTATAAACCCAGATCAGGTGTTTGACTGGATTTGCTGCATGCTTGTTTCAGGTGTCTGATTCAGACCCTACTAATGCATTAAAGATCAGCAGGGCGGCCAGACAACTGGTATTATTGAAAAGGAAATCGATAAGGCAGCCTCCATATCCCTCTCAGTTTAGGTGTCCTTTAAAGTCTCTACCCAGTAAAATAACAATACATGCAATAAAATTAACATTAAATAGGCACACATTAATTAACAATGTGCTGAAATCCTTATGAATACTGAAAAAGTATTTATTAAAAAAAATCTTGGAGAAGGATCTTTTTTTATCAAAGACGACTAAAAAGGCAGATTCTTGCTGGCGCATAGTACAGGCCATTACAATTTATCACTCTCTACTTGCATGCTTATCTCTGAACTTTCCTGGACTGAAAGTAGCTGTTTACTGTATCATTTTCTTCAGTGTAAGAAAAGGAAGACATTAACATTCCAATAGAATGATACATAAAATGTGTGAACAAGACACACGTGGCAGACTGGCAGTCACGTATTTATATTTGTTTATATGTTCATATTTTGATATGATAAACAATACTTGCATTTTCTGCTCTACCACTATGCTCAGTACATGTATTGCCATACGTTTTGAATCAGGATGATACCATTTAGAGTTTAGTTCAGTGTATTGCCATAGAAAGCCTCTGCAGAGCGCTGGTGCTGTGGGAGGATATATTATTTAATTACAGCAGTGCTGGCTCCAAGATTTATCTCTCCTGCTTGTCTCACATTCTGCTGCATCTATATTTCTCTGTCTCCTCTGCACTCTGACATACATTATCATGTCACCCTGCACACTGCTACCATTCTTCATCTGCTCTGATCTCTGGCCATCACTCCTACCACTTTCCCACATTCCACACTGTGGAAAAAATTACATTTGCACCTGTTGTTTTTTTCTTCATCTTGTGTGTTTTTTGTTGTGTGTGTGTTTACTGTTGGCCTGAAAATGTAATGTGAATCAGAGAAGCGGGACACCAGTACTGCCAGGTTGCTATTCCAGTACCTTGTTATATACACATTAACATGAAAATGTTTGGGAACACCTCTTGCGTTTTTTGTTTTTTTTTGTGTATCATTGGCTAAGCTTTCAATGTAGCAACTTCCTTTTGATATATGTCATGCCGTATAGCAACATTATTTCTGCAGTGCAGTTAAAATTATTGGATTAACACAAATACTATGCAATATGTATCATAACAAAATTAGACCAGTGTATACATTTGGGCACCCAAACAATTATATGAAATCAATGCTTAACAACCAGTGGTCCCAAATTTAGGTACATTTATAATGACAACCTCTATAAAGGTACACTAGTTTTTTGTAGGAAGGGATTTTTTTAACCCAGGCTTTCCAGTTTTCCATTGTGGAACAAATAGGCAACATCTACCTAAAGGCAACATACTGATTTGCTGCAATTAAGGTTTCTATGACAAATGCCTTTTTAAATTTAGGCATATCTTCATCAGTGAGAATACAAATTGTAAGGTCAAGAGAGATCAGGGAGTCCATACAACCATGCAGGAAGTTAACAACCTATTTCCAGAAGACAGCTACTGGGGGACACTGACATAGCAAGTGGAGAATGGAGGGATTGAGTAGAGTACACTAAGGGCACAGGTTTTAGGGGGAGGGAGCAAATTTGTAGACACGAGCAGGTGTGACACAAGCATTGGTGTAGAACATAAAGATGGGAAAGGGCCAGTTACCACTGCAAGCCACGGCTCCCATCATGATGCGAAGACGCCGCCCGAATCGCTAAGCTGTGCCATGCACAGATATACGGATTCGGGTGCATGCTGCAAAAATCAAAAATCTGCAGCATGCCGTCCTGAATGCACCTCAGTGCGATTCGAACGGGCAGTCCATTGTAGGTATATCACAAACACTGGTTCGCGTGACAGCCGGGGGCCCCAGCCTCTCTCACTTGCTGGGGCCCCCAAACCACCATGTGATACCCAGAGGGAAATGTGGACAAGCCCTGGCTCTCTCACCTCCAGGGACTTCACCCCCATCACCTCCAAACTGAATGCAAACTGCAACACAATTGCTCACTACCAGTTCAGGCATTTTCCTACCTCTATCTGGCCAGCAGGCGCCAGTCAGCCAATCAGGTGCATGGTCATACACCCTTTGCCTGCCATACCGATCTAGCAGGATTTGCATAAATTAGCATTCAGGTGGGAGGCTTGGTTGGACGTAATCGTTGATTACATCTTTTACAGGGACCGACACGTGTAGGCATCTCCCACACAGTCCCCTCCCTAACCACTCACCTGTCAACCGCATCCTGGTAGCTGCAAAAACAGAAATTTAAAATCACAAACACTGGTTCGCACGACAGCCAGGGGCCCCAGGTTCTCTCACTTGCTGGGGCCCCCAAACCACCATGCGATACCCAGAGGGAAATGTGGGCGAGCCCTGGCTCTCTCACCTCCAGGGACTTCACCCCCATCACCTCCAAACTGAATGCAAACTGGAGGTGAGAGAGCCAGGGCTCGCCCATATTTCCCTCTGGGTATCGCATGGTGCCATAACATTCAATAAAAATGTTTTCTCCTACTTTTTATTACCCATACAGTTACCATATTTGTTTGTGCGCAAGTAATATTGTCCATGTACAAATTACAAGTTCCCAAAGTACAGTTTATCTTCTCTGAAAGCTGCCATTTCATTTTATTCAAGGAGCTTTTTATTATTTATTAAAATCTTCTAGTGAGCTCTTCTGAACTGTGTGCATGCTAAAAGCAGAGAGCCTGTTTTCAGTTGTTACATACAATGTAACAACATCAGAATGTAAACAAAAATATAATGTCATCTCCTCTCTGCATGTGGATCATAAACTGAAGGGGCTTTCCACTGCAGAATGGAGTGCTGTGTTTAACTGTTTGAATGCTGTTCTGCGACAAATGTTCTTTGTGCTAGTAGGTCATGGGCGTCCGCACGTTGGGCAAAATGGGGCGGATGCCCCCCTGGCCACCAGCTGCCCCCCCTGGACGCCCCCCACTGCCTAGTGACAGCAGGCAGCCCAGTGTCAGACCTCCGATCAGCCGGCGACAAGTGAGTGCGGGCGCTAGGACCTTGCAGACACCACACTGATATGCGGAAGTGACATCACTTCTGCATATGCAGCGTGGTGTTTACGAGTACCATGTGCCCGCTCTCACTGGTCGCCGGCTGATTCTGAGGTCTGACTCTGGCTGCTGTTGTCACTAAGGTGAGGGGGCACCTATCACTACCTAAACTGAAGGGCACCTGTCACTATCTAAACTGGGGGCAGGGCCGAGCCTGGGCGGGTGCTGCGGGTGCAAGGCACCCAGGCGCCTGCCTCTGAGAGGCGCCGCCCGGCCCCGCTCTCCCCCTGTGGCCGCCGCCGCTTCAAGCTCCCTCCCTCTAGCCGCCGCGTCAGACCTCGATCAGGCGGGCGGGCGCTAGGACCTAGCACGCCGCACTGATATGCGGAAGTGACATCACTTCCGCATATAGAGCAGGTGCGTCCGGCGCCCTTTTCCTGGTCGGGTCGCCCGCTGATTGAGGTCTGACTGAAGCTGCTGAAAGGTGAGCGGGGAGCGGAGGAGGGAGCGGCGGCGGCGGCGGGGCGCGCTCCTGCCACTCACTAGCTATCCTGGGCACAGATACCACCTGGCTACCTATCCTGGGCACAGATACCACCTGGCTACCTATCCTGGGCGCACATACCCCCTGGCTACCTATCCTGGGCACAGATACCACCTGGCTACCTATCCTGGGTGCACATACCCCCTGGCTACCTATCCTGGGCACAGATACCACCTGGCTACCTATCCTGGGCGCACATACCCCCTGGCTACCTATCCTGGGCGCACATACCCCCTGGCTACCTATCCTGGGCGCACATACCCCCTGGCTACCTATCCTGGGCGCACATACCCCCTGGCTACCTATCCTGGGCGCACATACCCCCTGGCTACCTATCCTGGGCGCACATACCCCCTGGCTACCTATCCTGGGCGCACATACCCCCTGGCTACCTATCCTGGGCGCACATACCCCCTGGCTACCTATCCTGGGCGCACATACCCCCTGGCTACCTATCCTGGGCGCACATACCCCCTGGCTACCTATCCTGGGCACAGATACCACCTGGCTACCTATCCTGGGTGCACATACCCCCTGGCTACCTATCCTGGGCGCACATACCCCCTGGCTACCTATCCTGGGCGCACATACCCCCTGGCTACCTATCCTGGGCGCACATACCCCCTGGCTACCTATCCTGGGCGCACATACCCCCTGGCTACCTATCCTGGGCGCACATACCCCCTGGCTACCTATCCTGGGCGCACATACCCCCTGGCTACCTATCCTGGGTGCACATATCCCCTGGCTACCTATCCTGGGCGCACATACCCCCTGGCTACCTATCCTAGGCGCACATACCCCCTGGCTACCTATCCTGGGCGCACATACCCCCTGGCTACCTATCCTGGGCGCATCACATACCCCCTGGCTACCTATCCTGGGCGCACATACCCCCTGGCTACCTATCCTGGGCGCATCACATACCCCCTGGCTACCTATCCTGGGCGCATCACATACCCCCTGGCTACCTATCCTGGGCGCACATACCCCCTGGCTACCTATCCTGGGCGCACATACCCCCTGGCTACCTATCCTGGGCGCACATACCCCCTGGCTACCTATCCTGGGCGCACATACCCCCTGGCTACCTATCCTGGGCGCATCACATACCCCCTGGCTACCTATCCTGGGCGCATCACATACCCCCTGGCTACCTATCCTGGGCGCACATACCCCCTGGCTACCTATCCTGGGCGCACATATCCCCTGGCTACCTATCCTGGGCGCACATACCCCCTGGCTACCTATCCTGGGCGCATCACATACCCCCTGGCTACCTATCCTGGGCACAGATACCCCCTGGCTACCTATCCTGGGCGCACATACCCCCTGGCTACCTATCCTGGGCGCACATACCCCCTGGCTACCTATCCTGGGCGCACATACCCCCTGGCTACCTATCCTGGGCGCACATACCCCCTGGCTACCTATCCTGGGCGCACATACCCCCTGGCTACCTATCCTGGGCGCATCACATACCCCCTGGCTACCTATCCTGGGCGCATCACATACCCCCTGGCTACCTATCCTGGGCGCATCACATACCCCCTGGCTACCTATCCTGGGCGCATCACATACCCCCTGGCTACCTATCCTGGGCGCATCACATACCCCCTGGCGCTACCTATCCTGGGCGCATCACATACCCCCTGGCTACCTATCCTGGGCGCATCACATACCCCCTGGCTACCTATCCTGGGCGCATCACATACCCCCTGGCTACCTATCCTGGGCGCATCACATATCCTGGCTACCTATCCTGGGCGCATCACATATCCTGGCTACCTATCCTGGGCGCATCACATACCCCCTGGCTACCTATCCTGGGCGCACATACCCCCTGGCTACCTATCCTGGGCGCATCACATACCTCCTGGCTACCTATCCTGGGCGCATCACATACCTCCTGGCTACCTATCCTGGGCGCATCACATACCCCCTCGCTACCTATCCTGGGCGCATCACATACCCCCTGGCTACCTATCCTGGGCGCATCACATACCCCCTGGCTACCTATCCTGGGCGCATCACATACCCCCTGGCTACCTATCCTGGGCGCATCACATACCCCCTGGCTACCTATCCTGGGCGCATCACATACCCCCTGGCTACCTATCCTGGGCGCATCACATACCCCCTGGCTACCTATCCTGGGCGCATCACATACCCCCTGGCTACCTATCCTGGGCGCATATACCCCCTGGCTACCTATCCTGGGCGCATATACCCCCTGGCTACCTATCCTGGGCGCATATACCCCCTGGCTACCTTTCCTGGGCGCATATACCCCCTGGCTACCTATCCTGGGCGCATATACCCCCTGGCTACCTATCCTGGGCGCATATACCCCCTGGCTACCTATCCTGGGCGCATATACCACCTGGCTACCTATCCTGGGTGCATATACCCCCTGGCTACCTATCCTGGGCGCATATATACCCCCTGGCTACCTATCCTGGGCGCATATATACCCCCTGGCTACCTATCCTGGGCGCATATACCCCCTGGCTACCTATCCTGGGCGCATATACCCCCTGGCTACCTATCCTGGGCGCATATACCCCCTGGCTACCTATCCTGGGCGCATATACCCCCTGGCTACCTATCCTGGGCGCATATACCCCCTGGCTACCTCTTCTGGGCGCATATACCCCCTGGCTACCTATCCTGGGCGCATCACATACCCCCTGGTTACCTATCCTGGGCGCATATATACCCCCTGGCTACCTATCCTGGGCGCATCACATACCCCCTGGCTACCTATCCTGGGCGCATCACATACCCCCTGGCTACCTATCCTGGGCGCATCACATACCCCCTGGCTACCTATCCTGGGCGCATATACCCCCTGGCTACCTATCCTGGGCGCATATACCCCCTGGCTACCTATCCTGGGCGCATATACCCCCTGGCTACCTATCCTGGGTGCATATACCCCCTGGCTACCTATCCTGGGCGCATATACCCCCTGGCTACCTATCCTGGGCGCATATACCCCCTGGCTACCTATCCTGGGCGCATATACCCCCTGGCTACCTATCCTGGGCGCATATACCACCTGGCTACCTATCCTGGGTGCATATATACCCCCTGGCTACCTATCCTGGGCGCATATATACCCCCTGGCTACCTATCCTGGGCGCATATATACCCCCTGGCTACCTATCCTGGGCGCATATACCCCCTGGCTACCTATCCTGGGCGCATATACCCCCTGGCTACCTATCCTGGGCGCATATACCCCCTGGCTACCTATCCTGGGCGCATATACCCCCTGGCTACCTATCCTGGGCGCATATACCCCCTGGCTACCTATCCTGGGCGCATATACCCCCTGGCTACCTATCCTGGGCGCATATACCCCCTGGCTACCTCTTCTGGGCGCATATACCCCCTGGCTACCTATCCTGGGCGCATATATACCCCCTGGCTACCTATCCTGGGCGCATATATACCCCCTGGCTACCTATCCTGGGCGCATATATACCCCCTGGCTACCTATCCTGGGTGCATATACCCCCTGGCTACCCCCTGGCTACCTATCCTGGGCGCATATACCCGCTGGCTACCTATCCTGGGCGCATATATACCCCCTGGCTACCTATCCTGGGCGCATATATACCCCCTGGCTACCTATCCTGTGCGCATATATACCCCCTGGCTACCTATCCTGGGCGCATATACCCCCTGGCTACCTATCCTGGGCGCATATACCCCCTGGCTACCTATCCTGGGCGCATATACCCCCTGGCTACCTATCCTGGGCGCATATACCCCCTGGCTACCTATCCTGGGCGCATATACCCCCTGGCTACCTATCCTGGGGACATATATCCCTGGCTATATATTCTGGGGACACTGTCTGTTTGTCATTATGTGCATTTACTGGTGAAAATCTCTCTTATGTGCATTTGCTGGTGAAAAGCTGTCTTCTTATGTGCATTTGCTGGTGAAAAGCTGTCTTCTTATGTGCATTTGCTGGTGAAAAGCTGTCTTCTTATGTGCATTTGCTGGTGAAAAGCGGTCTCTTGTTATGTGCATTTGCTGGTGAAAAGCGGTCTCTTGTTATGTGCATTTGCTGGTGAAAAGCGGTCTCTTGTTATGTGCATTTGCTGGTGAAAAGCGGTCTCTTGTTATGTGCATTTGCTGGTGAAAAGCGGTCTCTTGTTATTTGCATTTGCTGGTGAAAAGCGGTCTCTTGTTATGTGCATTTGCTGGTGAAAAGCGGTCTCTTGTTATGTGCATTTACATGGGGAAAAGCTGTCTCTTGTTATGTGCATTTACATGGGGAAAAGCTGTCTCTTATGTGCATTTAGTGGGGAAATTTTGTCAGTAAAAATAATCTTTTGTCAGTAAATTTTTAGGTATTTGTCAGTAAAAAAAAAACGTGAAAGGTTGGCAACACTGGCAGGCTGCGCGGCGCAACGGGAAAGATACAGGCAGCCCACCTCACGCTTGGGCTTGGCGGGGGGAGGAGCCTACGACAGCGAGAGTAGGGTGGCCGCAGGCAGCCATAAATACGCAGTGTGTGACTGCGTCGCACTCGCAGAGCCTCTCAGCCTGAGTCAGTCCAGAGACTAGCAGACTCGCAGGAAGCCAAAGCCAGCCAGGAGCAAGCCCATGGAAGAGGGGTAGGAATGGGGTATCACATGCATGCGGAAAGAGGTGGAAGGTGTGGGTGTGATTAGGCAAGTCACTGGTGTGGTTATGTGGTTGGGCGCGGTAAATTTAACCACTCCCATAGGCGCCAGAGAAAATCTTGCACCCAGGTGCCAGGCACCCCAGGCTCGCCCCTGCTGGGGGGCACCTGTCACTACCTAAACTGGGGTGGCACATGTCACTACCTAAACTCGGGGGAATCTGTCACTACCTAAACTGGGGGGGGGGGCACCTGTCACTACCTAAACTGGGGGGCACCTGTCACTACCTAAACTGGGGGGCACCTGTCACTACCTAAACTTGGAGGAATCTGTCACTACTTAAACTGGGGGGCACCTGTCACTACCTAAACTGGGGGGCACCTGTCACTACCTAAACTGGGGGGCCTGTCGCTACCTAAACTGGGGGGAAACTGTCACTACCTAAACTGGGGGCTCCTGTCACTACCTAAACTGGGGGCACCTGTGTCGGAGGTACTCTCAATCTAATTCCTACTATAGTCCTAGTATAATGTCCCACCATTGCTAAGTTCATGTAAATTTGGCTCCACCCATGACCACACCCACATCCTGGTATATGACCATGCCCATTTTTGGTCACAGCACACGCACGTTTCTCCCCGTATTTCGCCGCCACATGGTCCCCCCCCCCCCACCTTTTTTTGCTCACTCCCCCCCACACCTTTTTTTTGCTTCCCCCGGGAAGGGACGCCCATGTGGTAGGTTTAAGGCTGTATGGAATCATTTAGAGCAAATAAGAAATGCTGTTTCAGACCACTTTAAGAATGTAAATATAAAAAAAAAGATTTTACAATGGCCAAACACTGAACACTTCAAGAAATTTTTTGAATTACAGTTACTATTTAATCTCCATAATCTTTGAACATTTTTTTGTTAAATATCCCTAACATTTGCATGTTTAAAGTGTTAGTGGATGTGTACTAAAGTGTACTCAGTATGACGGTACTTAAAATGGAGCACTGTATAATTTGTTACGCTATACTTACACTGATAGCTTTATCTACAGTGTGTGCTTAGCTACTTACTATCCAGCTAATAAAGGCTAGGTTTTCCAGTTGTAATTCGGATCTGTCTAAAATATTTTAGGAATCAACACATGAAAGATATGAAGGTCAGATATTTTTTAACATTTCTTATTTGTATGCTTTTTCCAAGCCAGTCACTCTCTAGTAGTTCATTTTATTTAAATCTTCGCACAGTAGCACAATAACGTTTTCATACAGAAGAAGTAAAACTGCAACTGCTATTGTTTGTTTAAACCAGCTACTCTTATGGCCCATACTCACGGGCTACAAATGTCGCCCGTAAGTATGCGGTGTTGCACGGGCGCACACCCCGAACTGTTGCTCGTCGCTGATGTCGCCGGGCGATTGAACCGCTCAATCGCCTGGCGACAGTCGCCGCCGCAACTCCGCCGCAACTGTCGCTAGTCCGCGTGAGTACGCGGACTAGCGACAGCAACAAGATAAGAAATGCATTGGGCTTCCGGCGGGGGGAGGAGCAACAGCGACAGCTTCCGCTGCATCAGTTGCCAGGTCCCTCCGCCGTGTGTATGCGGAGGGACCTAGCGACGAGCTGTCACCGGCCTGTCACGCACACGCTCACGTGTGCTGGCGACAGGCCAAAAAGTTGCCCGTGAGTATGGGCCATTAATCTTAAAAGTGAACTGAGCATCATTTTTAGCACCCAAGGCATCTCAATAGCACATTAAAAATGCATGCCAACCATGTGTCTCATCTATTACATTTAAAGTTTACCAGTGGTTTTATTAGCCTACTTCAGCCGGCTTACTGGACCACAGAGGTTTCAGGCAGCTAAGAACTAATGTAATTGTTTTATTGCACACATTAGCAAGAAGCAAACAATACATTTCTACAACAATTAAGACAACTGCTTTCAAGAGTTTATCCACAGGGAAGGTGTGAAGATAGCATCTGGGACTTCTGTAAATAAGGATGGCTAGAAAGGGAGAGGGAAACATGGCAGCTCCTATAGCTATTAGAAACCAGGAGATTTGACCACCTCCACAAATTATGCAGGCCAGCAGATTTTTTAATACTATGAACAGATTGGGCAGATGAACTCTTATACTACATAGATTGGCCAATTCAAATTGGATGTGTGTACCAGAAATTAAGCCTTGCCACATTATTTATTCTATTCCTCAGTTCAAACTATTTAATGCTACTTAGGAAGTAGTTCAGACCTGTTTTTCTTTTATAAGGACATAAAGGCTTGAAATTAACTTTCTTATTTTTTATTTTTCATTGGAATCATCATTTTATTTTTGCATATAATCCATGGGGCGGGCAGTTGGCTAATGCAAACATACATAAAGTAACATGTCTGACCCTTTACTCATTGTTAATTCTTTCCACCACTGCAAGCAGTTTGTAATGACTGAAGATTTCCTACTGGTCATCTTGTGTGCGGTTTATTAGCTGAATATTCAGCATTGTACACAGTTTAGCCTTGAGCAAAGAACAGCTGCCTTCAATTTGGCACAATAAAGGGGCATTCTTTGACCATCTGTGTGTGAGGGAAGAGATTCATGCACAAGAAGACCTGACGATAGCTGGTAGGGATGTGGGAGGTCGAATGTAACATTCTGGCTGCAGAACATCATTTCTAATTCACTAAATTAAGCCACTGACCTCTTTTTACTCAAGAGCAACAAGTATTGTAATGTAAACAGAGAGAATGGGTACCAGCAAATCTATAGTATTCAGTCTTATAAACACGGCAACAGCCATCAAAAATACCTGGTTTCTAGGCCTCATTGTAAGGAAGATCACAGGATTTCCAGGTATAGAGTGAGACATGGCCAGTTCCTCCCATGTTATCACAGCCAGCTCTCTGGCCTCTGTCTGGATGCAGAGGGTGAGACATGGCCAGTTCCTCCAATGTAATCACAGCCAGCTCTCTGGCCTCTGGCTGGATGCAGAGGGTGAGACATGGCCAGTTCCTCCAATGTAATCACAGCCAGCTCTCTGGCCTCTGTCTGGATGCAGAGGGTGAGACATGGCCAGTTCCTCCAATGTAATCACAGCCAGCTCTCTGGCCTCTGTCTGGATGCAGAGGGTGAGACATGGCCAGTTCCTCCAATGTAATCACAGCCCGCTCTCTGGCCTCTGTCTGGATGCAGAGGGTGAGACATGGCCAGTTCCTCCAATGTAATCACAGCCAGCTCTCTGGCCTCTGTCTGGATGCAGAGGGTGAGACATGGCCAGTTCCTCCAATGTAATCACAGCCAGCTCTCTGTCCTCTGTATCGGTGCAGAGGGTGAGGCATGGCCAGTTCCTCCAATGTAATCACAGCCAGCTCTCTGGCCTCTGTCTGGATGCAGAGGGTGAGACATGGCCAGTTCCTCCAATGTAATCACAGCCCGCTCTCTGGCCTCTGTCTGGATGCAGAGGGTGAGACATGGCCAGTTCCTCCAATGTAATCACAGCCAGCTCTCTGGCCTCTGTATCGGTGCAGAGGGTGAGACATGGCCAGTTCCTCCAATGTAATCACAGCCAGCTCTCTGGCCTCTGTCTGGATGCAGAGGGTGAGACATGGCCAGTTCCTCCAATGTAATCACAGGCAGCCAGCTATCTGGCCTCTGTATTGGTGCAGAGGGTGAGGCATGGCCAGTTCCTCCAATGTAATCACAGCCAGCTCTCTGGCCTCTGTCTGGATGCAGAGGGTGAGGCATGGCCAGTTCCTCCAATGTAATCACAGCCAGCTCTCTGGCTTCTGTCTGGATGCAGAGGGTGAGACATGGCCAGTTCCTCCAATGTAATCACAGGCAGCTCTCTGGCCTCTGTATCGGTGCAGAGGGTGAGACATGGCCAGTTCCTCCAATGTAATCACAGCCAGCTCTCTGTCCTCTGTATCGGTGCAGAGGGTGAGGCATGGCCAGTTCCTCCAATGTAATCACAGCCAGCTCTCTGGCCTCTGTCTGGATGCAGAGGGTGAGACATGGCCAGTTCCTCCAATGTAATCACAGCCAGCTCTCTGGCCTCTGTCTGGATGCAGAGGGTGAGGCATGGCCAGTTCCTCCAATGTAATCACAGCCAGCTCTCTGGCTTCTGTCTGGATGCAGAGGGTGAGACATGGCCAGTTCCTCCAATGTAATCACAGCCCGCTCTCTGGCTTCTGTCTGGATGCAGAGGGTGAGACATGGCCAGTTCCTCCAATGTAATCACAGCCAGCTCTCTGTCCTCTGTATCGGTGCAGAGGGTGAGGCATGGCCAGTTCCTCCAATGTAATCACAGCCAGCTCTCTGGCCTCTGTCTGGATGCAGAGGGAGAGACATGGCCAGTTCCTCCAATGTAATCACAGCCAGCTCTCTGGCCTCTGTCTGGATGCAGAGGGTGAGACATGGCCAGTTCCTCCAATGTAATCACAGCCAGCTCTCTGGCCTCTGTATCGGTGCAGAGGGTGAGGCATGGCCAGTTCCTCCAATGTAATCACAGCCAGCTCTCTGGCCTCTGTCTGGATGCAGAGGGTGAGACATGGCCAGTTCCTCCAATGTAATCACAGCCAGCTCTCTGGCTTCTGTATCGGTGCAGAGGGTGAGACATGGCCAGTTCCTCCAATGTAATCACAGCCAGCTCTCTGGCCTCTGTCTGGATGCAGAGGGTGAGACATGGCCAGTTCCTCCAATGTAATCACAGCCAGCTCTCTGTCCTCTGTCTGGATGCAGAGGGTGAGACATGGCCATTTCCTCCAATGTAATCACAGCCAGCTCTCTGGCCTCTGTCTGGATGCAGAGGGTGAGGCATGGCCAGTTCCTCCAATGTAATCACAGGCAGCTCTCTGTCCTCTGTCTGGATGCAGAGGGTGAGACATGGCCAGTTCCTCCAATGTAATCACAGCCAGCTCTCTGTCCTCTGTATCGGTGCAGAGGGTGAGGCATGGCCAGTTCCTCCAATGTAATCACAGCCAGCTCTCTGGCCTCTGTCTGGATGCAGAGGGTGAGGCATGGCCAGTTCCTCCAATGTAATCACAGCCAGCTCTCTGGCTTCTGTCTGGATGCAGAGGGTGAGACATGGCCAGTTCCTCCAATGTAATCACAGCCAGCTCTCTGGCTTCTGTCTGGATGCAGAGGGTGAGACATGGCCAGTTCCTCCAATGTAATCACAGCCAGCTCTCTGTCCTCTGTATCGGTGCAGAGGGTGAGGCATGGCCAGTTCCTCCAATGTAATCACAGCCAGCTCTCTGGCCTCTGTCTGGATGCAGAGGGTGAGACATGGCCAGTTCCTCCAATGTAATCACAGCCAGCTCTCTGGCCTCTGTCTGGATGCAGAGGGTGAGGCATGGCCAGTTCCTCCAATGTAATCACAGCCAGCTCTCTGGCTTCTGTCTGGATGCAGAGGGTGAGACATGGCCAGTTCCTCCAATGTAATCACAGCCCGCTCTCTGGCTTCTGTCTGGATGCAGAGGGTGAGACATGGCCAGTTCCTCCAATGTAATCACAGCCAGCTCTCTGTCCTCTGTATCGGTGCAGAGGGTGAGGCATGGCCAGTTCCTCCAATGTAATCACAGCCAGCTCTCTGGCCTCTGTCTGGATGCAGAGGGAGAGACATGGCCAGTTCCTCCAATGTAATCACAGCCAGCTCTCTGGCCTCTGTCTGGATGCAGAGGGTGAGACATGGCCAGTTCCTCCAATGTAATCACAGCCAGCTCTCTGGCCTCTGTATCGGTGCAGAGGGTGAGGCATGGCCAGTTCCTCCAATGTAATCACAGCCAGCTCTCTGGCCTCTGTCTGGATGCAGAGGGTGAGACATGGCCAGTTCCTCCAATGTAATCACAGCCAGCTCTCTGGCTTCTGTATCGGTGCAGAGGGTGAGACATGGCCAGTTCCTCCAATGTAATCACAGCCAGCTCTCTGGCCTCTGTCTGGATGCAGAGGGTGAGACATGGCCAGTTCCTCCAATGTAATCACAGCCAGCTCTCTGTCCTCTGTCTGGATGCAGAGGGTGAGACATGGCCATTTCCTCCAATGTAATCACAGCCAGCTCTCTGGCCTCTGTCTGGATGCAGAGGGTGAGGCATGGCCAGTTCCTCCAATGTAATCACAGGCAGCTCTCTGTCCTCTGTCTGGATGCAGAGGGTGAGACATGGCCAGTTCCTCCAATGTAATCACAGCCAGCTCTCTGGCCTCTGTCTGGATGCAGAGGGTGAGACATGGCCAGTTCCTCCAATGTAATCACAGCCCGCTCTCTGGCCTCTGTATCGGTGCAGAGGGTGAGGCATGGCCAGTTCCTCCAATGTAATCACAGCCAGCTCTCTGGCCTCTGTCTGGATGCAGAGGGTGAGACATGGCCAGTTCCTCCAATGTAATCACAGCCAGCTCTCTGGCTTCTGTATCGGTGCAGAGGGTGAGACATGGCCAGTTCCTCCAATGTAATCACAGCCAGCTCTCTGGCCTCTGTCTGGATGCAGAGGGTGAGACATGGCCAGTTCCTCCAATGTAATCACAGGCAGCTCTCTGGCCTCTGTCTGGATGCAGAGGGTGAGACATGGCCAGTTCCTCCAATGTAATCACAGGCAGCCAGCTATCTGGCCTCTGTCTGGATGCAGAGGGTGAGGCATGGCCAGTTCCTCCAATGTAATCACAGGCAGCTCTCTGTCCTCTGTCTGGATGCAGAGGGTGAGACATGGCCAGTTCCTCCAATGTAATCACAGCCAGCTCTCTGGCCTCTGTCTGGATGCAGAGGGTGAGACATGGCCAGTTCCTCCAATGTAATCACAGCCAGCTCTCTGGCCTCTGTATCGGTGCAGAGGGTGAGGCATGGCCAGTTCCTCCAATGTAATCACAGCCAGCTCTCTGGCCTCTGTCTGGATGCAGAGGGTGAGACATGGCCAGTTCCTCCAATGTAATCACAGCCAGCTCTCTGGCTTCTGTATCGGTGCAGAGGGTGAGACATGGCCAGTTCCTCCAATGTAATCACAGCCAGCTCTCTGGCCTCTGTCTGGATGCAGAGGGTGAGACATGGCCAGTTCCTCCAATGTAATCACAGGCAGCTCTCTGGCCTCTGTCTGGATGCAGAGGGTGAGACATTATTATTATTATTATTATTATTATTATTATTATTATTATTATTTATTGTATTTATAAAGCGCCAACATATTACGCAGCGCTGGACATTAATTTAGGTTACAGACAATATTTAGGGGTGACAAACAGCAATATGACAATACAGGAATACAAGAAAACCAGATCACACAGCACAGTATGAGTACCAGGTAATGCTTAGTCAGTCACTGGATGGAGCATGGTGATTAGGCAAGTTAGGTTCACTCAGATGCCTAGCATGGGTGCACAGTAATGGAGGTGCATGATCAGGTAGGACACAAAAGGAGGAGGACCCTGCCTAAAGGCTTACAATCTAGAGGGAAAGGTAAGGACACGAGAGAGACATGGCCAGTTCCTCCAAATATAATCACAGGCAGCCAGCTCTCTGGCCTCTGTCTGGATGCAGAGGCTGGCACATGGCCAGATTTATGCAGGGTGTATGCTGCACATGGAAGCAGGGGTTGCTGCAACTGATATGGTGGGAAGTTTACATAATAAGTGACTCTGCTGTGGAGTGAAATCCATATTGTGGTGCTTATGATGGTCGTTTTTAGAATTAATTTAATGCAACAGTCAAAAACACTTCTCTTAAAGGAAATCTATCACAAACTTGTTACATTTTAAATACATATACAGTATATAAATGTACAGTTCTCCCAGAGTACAATGCAATATAAATCATTTTTTTGCTATCTCACTGGCACTTACAGTAGGTAGTGAACATCTGACAGATGTAACAGGTTTTGGACTAGTCCATCTCTTCATGGGGGATTCTCAGTCATTTTTTTATTTACAAAAGCGCTTACTGAATGGCAGTTGCTCAGTCTAAGTGCCAAAATAGTATGCAGGAAATCTGACTGACATCTGTACAGATCCTTGCCGTGGAGTGTTTTTGTAAAGAATAAAGAAGAATAAAGTTAATACTGAGAATCTCCCATGATAAAATGGATTAGACTAAAATCTATCAGATTTGTCAGCATTTTACTACCTACTGTAAGTGGCAGCAGCATTGGAAAAAAAGTAATTTATAGTGCATTTTACTGGGAGAAATGTACTTTTTATTTGTATGCATTTTATATTTTTCTAATTTTACTGATAGTGGTCTATTAATGGCAATTATGGTAGATGCAGTCATCTTATTACATATGATTGGTGCATAAGTTCCTTTTGGTGGTTTATTTTCTGTATGCCTTTTTTGCCTCATGAGTTTTCTCAGTTTCACTGAACATCTATTTCTACTGAAATCTGCCAAGGCCCACCTCAAAGGCCAGATGTGCTGTTCTATGATGTTACCTTACACTCTGATTAATTTATTATATATTGCCCTATTGTTTGTACTTTCATTTAAGACGTTTTTTTTTTTTTTTATCACACTCAAGGTTGGTATATATGTGTTATATGTACTGTACACTGAACTTTAAAGATCTTATCCAGCAATTCAGATGTTCCATGTTTTAATGCTAGGTCATACTTGAGAAAATAACAGAGACTGATCTTTCTGTTTAGTCAATAAATGGCACTTTATTTCTCTAATATTGATGTTTGTGTAAGTGTTTTTTTTATATTTTAGAATCATTTTACTGTCTAAATAGTTGCATTAATATTGCTTTGCAGAGACTTCCAACGCTCCTCACTCCTTCCAATCAATGGAGATCTAGACGAGAGCACATTACACCAGATGCACTTACCCCGCTGTGGCATGAAAGATGGTGGCCAAACAAACCAGTTGACTAACAGACCCACCTATGCAAAGCAGCGCAGGAAACGTTTTACAACACAAAGTAAGTCCATTGTTATATAAATAAGGGTCAGGGCCAGTGCACACCAAAAACTGCTAGCGGATCCGCAAATGCTAGCGTTTTTAAGCGGTTTTCTGAGCGATTCTAGGCATGTTTAGAGCGATGTTCTAAGCATGACTAGCATTTTTTGGAGTGTTTTTGTGTAGCAGATTTATATTTTGTTATAGTAAAGCTATAACTGAACAGCGTCTGTAACAAAAACGATTTGAAAACTGCTCTGATCTAGCGTGTTTCAGAGCGGTTTTCCACTTTCCTGTATTTAACATTGAGGCAGAATCGCCTCAGAAATCTAAAAAATACTCTTGGTAAGTATTACTCTCGGTGAGTATTTTGTCCTGCACAAGGTGGGAAGTTATACTCTCTGTGAGTATTTTGTCCTGCACAAGATGGGAGGGTATACTCGGTGAGTATTTAGTCCTGCACAAGGGGGAGGTTTGTGCAAAGTCCTGCAGCTCCTTGCAGACTCCTGTCGGCTTTCTGGCATCCTCCATGTACGGCTCCCGGCATGTCACCTGACCCGCGTCACAAGACATGCAGGGAGTGCCATAGAATCTGCAGGACGTCACTGGAGGTTCGGTGAGTATTTTGTGGCTGTCAAACCCTCTCAAAACCCCCCAAACAACTGACCCCATTTTATCCCCTCAGGCATGCCAGTTAGTTGAGAATTTCCGGTTGCCTGAGTTCCGGATAACGGGGACTTTGCTACACCATGGTTTCTTTCACATGAGAAACTGAACTGCGCTCTTGTTGGGCAGTTCACCCACCACCCCCACGGAGCGCCTTTCGGATGCAGTTTCATGCAGCGGAATGGCAGAGTTTGTAACCTCATGCTTGGCAGCATTAGCAAGTGGTGCAGTTACAAGACAGCAAAAAACTGCATCATGCCACACCTGATCTCAGCCCACTCAGATGTGACTCGATGTGGTCGCTGCCTCTCTACTGTTTATGCCAAGTTCAATCCTGATGGGCAGCAACGACTTTTCCACTACAAAATTCAGATCTGTTACATAAATGCAAACTTTTCTTCTTTCCTGTGCGATCCCATGCATTTTTGCCATGCTCATTTAGATTAATTTATTTCCTCTGAATAGAAACAAAAGGCAAACTCACTAAACTGCGGATCAAAAACTCACTTATTGCGGATCACAAAGCACTGAGGCCTGGAACCCACTGAAATCCGCAAACGCAAAACGCAACCGCTAGCGTTTTGCATGAGCGGTTTGCAAGCGGATTCATGCAAGTTTTCAGTCGCGTTTTGCAACAGTGTATTTTTTTCCTCAGCGGTTGTGTAGCATTTTGCGTTTCGCGTTTTTATCCTGATTGGTCCTGTGAATTATTTTTAATTTTGTTACAGTGTGCTGAACCGCAAAACGCTAGCAAAACCGCTCAGTTTAGGTTTTGCTGAGCGTTTCTGCTAGCGTTTCAATACTTTACATTGAAGCGATAACGCTCCCAAAATGCTGCAGGTCCTGCATTTGCGTTTCTGGGAAACGCAAACGCTCCTGTGGAAGTTGCCCCATCCATTAACATCAGCTGAGCGTTTTGGCAAAACGCTAGCGTATCGCAGCGCGGCCAAAATGCTCAAAAAAACGCTCTTGTGGGTTCCAGCCCTAATGGAACACCACAATTTATATTGTACAATAAATCCTAGTACACACCTTCAATTTTGTTTGAATCAATCACTGACCAAGCGGGGATTAGATTGTGAGCCCCTCTGAGGGACAGTTAAGTGACAAGACTTCATATTTTGTACAGCGCTGCAGAACATTGTGGTGCTATATAAATACTAAATAATTTATTTTGTGTACGCAGGTCCATAGACCTGGTGAGCAAGCACCACCCGAACAGATTTTTTGATCTGTCTAGTTGTACAACAGTTGTTTCATGCAGTTCAGCACTAGGGGAGATACGGACATGGGTAGCCTGTGTTGAGTGTCGACTCACATGGGGCTGGCTGCCTCCACTGGGACCTGTTTTTAGGGGGCTGTGGGGGCCCTGTCGGGAGCAGGCAGGGGGTGTGACAGAAAGAGAGAAAATAATTTACTTTTTTTTTTCTTTAATTTTTTTTTTTTTTTTACAATGATACAGTGGGAAGAATTGGTGGACAAGGTACAGCGGGACAGTTCAGAAGCACAGACTGGTCAGGCCGCACAACAAAAACTCAAATTAAATCAAGGCCTGGTGGAACTGGGAAATGTACATTAGATATAAATTGTAAAGAGTAATTCCCTTCTGGCGGAGGGCTCAGATTTTCCCCCAGAAAAAAAAACCGGATAATTTAGATGAAGTGGGAACAAAATGTTCAGGAGTGTGACCAACATGCTTTAGAACTAATGGTGGAGTTTAGATTATATTGCTACCAAGATAACTAATATTCAAACACAACTACAACCATATTCACAAAAACAAGAGTATTTGGATAAATGTGAAAAACTGAATAAGCATATAGGAAAATTGAGAAAGGAAACCTAAGGCCCTGTTCATACTCACAAACACTGGTTCGCACGACAGCCAGGGGCCCCGGTCTCTCTTACTGGCCAGGGGCCCCTAAACCACCATGCGATGCCTAGAGGGAAATGCGGGCGAGCCCTGGATCTCTCACTTCCAGGGACTTCACCCCCATTGCCTCTAAACTGAATGCTAACTGCAACACACACAATTGCTCACTACCAGTTCAAGCAATTTCCTACCTTTATCTGGTCAGCAGGCGCCAGTCAGCCAAAATACGGTCATACACCCTTTGCCTGCCATACCGAACTTTTTCCAGTTCGTTAAATTACCGAATTAGAAGTTTATCGATTTCTAGTTGTATTCATCAAGGTTTTTCCGCATTTGGTGTGACTTCGATAAAATATTGATAACAACGCGGTAACCATTCGGTAACATGTCGATATTTCCATTTTAGAGCGGTAATATAACACAAGGCCATGAGATTCCCGTGGAATTGTGGGTAAAAAGGCAGTCCTTTGAACACCACATAGCAACATTCTGAATAGGGCTTAACACCTGGACCAGGATTCTGGAAGTGGCTTGGGACAATCCACAATTTCGCCAGCTACGGATTGATAGGAGACTTTTCTGAAAAAATGTAGTGCAGCTAGCAATTTAGTTAACCCTGGCACTGCTAGTGCTTTTGTTCTCTTAAAAGATGATTCAAGAGAAATGCCGATGTCCTGGTATAGCAAATAAATCTATTCTCTTGCAAATTGATATGGTTCTAGACCTTATTCTTGCCCTTCTGCACCTTTGAATCACTCTCAGCTGATACATAACCATTTCAAATGGCTCCATCTTCTCTGTCAGCAATGATCTGACAGGAATAACGACAGAGCAGTGAAGGAGATAACTAATCCTAAATTTAACGCTTAACCACGCCAAGTTTCATTTTCATGAGTTGCACTTTCTTCCGTTTTATCGCATCATTACCAAATGATTACCGAATTCTCGCTAACAGCTGTAGATAACTTTGATAAATCCTGAAATCAACTTATCAAGGTCGGTATTTTACCGAGCTGCCGGTAATTGATTCGATAAGTCTTGATGAATCGAGGCCAAAGTAACTACACAACTGCCACTGAGTCTGTGGGCAGTCAACCCAGTAGTGAACCAGCTAGTGAAGACAATCGTGAAATAGAACTCACACAGTCACAAACACAAAAACAGAGAGAGAGAGAGAGAGAGAGAGAGAGAGAGAGAGAGAGAAAGGAGCAGAAGGCAAAAAAAGCTGAGCAGAAGAGAAAGCAAAACCAAGGGGTAAGCACAACTTAATTACGAACCCCCTTGTTAGGGGTGAACTTGAGGAATGCAATCCAGCAGTAGATGACTCCTCGACTCCTCGCAGAGTCAGTGCTGTCACAGGGTTTGGGATTTTGTCTCACCCAATCCCTGAATATGTTTACAATTAGGAAATACGTACACTTATTTGGAGGAAAATTACTCCTGAAATGGTTACATGCCCAATGTGCCGCAGCTGATCAAGAATCCTTGGCCTCCCTGTCTCGACAGGATCAACAGGCCCTGGAGAATTTGGCCAATTTGTGGGAGGAAGGACATGTGGATGATGTACTGGATCTTGAGATAGCAAACAAAGACGCAGAATAGACATGGGGTGTTTTAAATGTAAATCAAGAACGAATCCATCATTTGGTCTGAATTCCCACATTGCCACTTTTGTGAGTATTTATGGTCTCTGGATAAACAATGATGAGGGAGATCTGAACATCTCTGGAGCCAAAATGAAAGCAGTTAAGAAATTGTGTTTGAATAAAGAAATTACAATGAAACCCATAGAGCAAAGGTGGAAACGTCATGATCGTGGACACACAACTGACTAGGAGAATGTGCCTGGTCCTGCTCTGTGATAGGACTTGTTATAGAGCGGTATTCGCGTCCAGAGTTACCAGGAGCAGGAGGGACCTGGAGGCTATCACTTATGAGCAATTTGTGCAAAAATCCTGACCCAATTGTATCTACGTTCTATTTGTTACCTAAAGTACATAAACAAACAACCCCTATCCCAGGGAGACCAATAGAGAGTGGTTCTCTTACCCAAAAAAATCATCAAACTGCCCTGTACCTACATTCGCCTGATCGCACTGCACACCAAGATCATCCAGCCCTAACCCTTACTCCCACGCCTGTTAATGACATCTCCAACAGTCTTGCATCCTTCATAGACACAGCAACAACAGCGATACCAGCTAACCACGCTGCACGCATTACCAGTGGCAACAGAGCTCCACAGTACTCCACAGATGGATTACAAGTACCATATAGAGCGGGTGAGATCCCTCCATGCTCACACTTGTAACTTTCTGCTTTCTACACTGTGAGATTAAGGAACTTTGCATAAGATGCTGGTCACATAAATCCTCATTTGCATGTTTGGAACAATCCATGGATCATGTGTCTGTGTTGAAGTAGTCTGGCCCTTATCACTGCTGGGTAATGATTGGGCCAATGTGTAAGGGGACTATGGTGAAAATGCATTCCAGACTGCGATTGGGATTGGAGAAACTGCATGACGAGCATTACAAATGTTGGTTCATAGATGGCTATATTTGTCTGTGTCTTCCAACAATATTGTTATGGGCATGAGAATTACTAATAGAAACAAACCAAGATCAGTTTGTAAAGGAACTTTTGTATATCTCTGAAGCTGGTTGCTGTACTGAATACATATTCCAAGGTGGATGTGTGCTTTTTTGGAGGGGATGCCCAACAAATATCTAAACTGTTTTAATGCAGGCGGTTAGGGGCGCTAGGCTTTTTTAATGGGTATGGGCAGGGGCATACCCACCAATCACAGGGCCCCTCCAATGTTCACACCCTTTCCCTTGCCTACTCGAGGTGACCCTCACAGCATTGGGGCCCATCTTGCAAGGGTCATACAACAAGTGTGGCCAACATAATTGTCACACACATAACAAATGCAGCAACAAAACCACCTGATCTCAATACAGACCTCTATATCAGAGAGAGTGAAATGGTATTTGGGAGCCCCTTAAAGCTCTGGGGCCCCCTGTGGTTGCAAGGGATACACTCCTGCGTATGGGGGGAGGAAGTTCTTTCGCTTGTTCTTGTGTTAAATTATGTTATAATAAATATTTTTACATTATTTTTTGGCCTTATGTTATTTTATGTTTACAGGGATTAACAAGTGCCTTTTCCCAAGCAAGTTGTTACAAAAACAATGAATTGCGGCACCTCCCTGTTCATATCTTTACGGTGGTGCAGTCTCAAAAACAAGTTTATTTCTTTATTAAACAATGATAGTTTTAAAATCTGTTGACCCTCCTACTACGTAGAGGTAGTAAAACTGACCAGTCATTGAATGTGTGTACCTGGCTTCAGTGTCCTTGCGATTTGCTAAACAATTGTGTTCAGAAAAATGTATCAATGTGCCTATAACAGTGCTCATAGTGCAATTTAAAGAGACACTGAAGCGGAAAAAAAAAATATGATATAATGATTTGTATGTGTAGTACAGCTAAGAAATAAAGCATTAGGAGCAGAGACATAAGTCTAATGTTGTTTCCAGTACTGGAAGGGTTAAGAAACTCCAGTTGTTGTTTATGCAAATTGCCATTGAGCTCCACGACTTTGAAAAGTGGCAGAGTGCTCTGTGTTCTGAAGGTTGTTATCTTAACTGTATTGTTTGCAGAGAACAGTTCAGGACAGGTCAAAAGTTCACTGCCTGTTCTGTAAAAAACATTTGGAATGCTGTGCAGTGTGTAAACTGCAAATATTAGAGAATGATGCAATTCATTATATACTATTTTGTTTTTGCTTCAGTGTCTCTTTAAGTAAAAGCAATGTATGTGTCACTGACACATATCATTTTGGTATCAAAACAATGATTTTTCAAATAATGCTTTCAGCCTGCTGTGTATTCTGAGCTGTAAAAGGAAACCAAAACCCATTAGTTTTCACAATACAACTTTTCACAATGGCTGCAGAATCTATTTTTGTTCCTTTTTATTTTTCTGTTCAAGAGCCACAACTGGAGGAGCTGATGCACTGCAGTTCTGTGTGGCTATTGTCCCTCAATCGGGTCACACATAAATGACCCCCAGGAACCAGATTAATAACAACACTGTGTTCCCATTTTCAGTGACCTTTGGCGGGTCTCAATAATGACATGTCTTTTCTGCCTCCCCATTAGTGCTGCTGTAAGCTGAGAAGCAGAAAATCCAGAATTCAGACACAGTGACATCCTGACCTTCCCAGACAAGTTAGCATCACATTCCAGAGAGCTGAACAACACAGCACTTAATTCATTCACCATCCTTCTCCAGAAAAGAAGGACCCACGCAGAGATACCTCCAAACTCTGATATTCTGTAAATGTCTCAATAAATTCACAGTGCTAGCTACTGCAGTTATGGTAGGATTGAGAAGAAATGGGTTCCTAGGCAAGATAGCAGTGTTTGCCCACTGCTGATGGTCACCTGGGTCTTTTAATAAGATTTGGTGGAGGCTTGCATGCCCCAGGCCCCTATACTTTCTCCTGGGGCTAGGCAATTGCCTAGGTTGGTCTTGTGGATGATCTGGCTCTGCATGCACATATGTGCTTAATCTAAATATGCATTGTTATATGCAAATGTTAACCACTTGCCGACCGCGCACTCATACCGCGCGTCGGCAAAGTGGCAGCTGCAGGACCAGCTGCAGGCTGATTAATCAGGAAGCAGCCGCTCGTGCGAGCGGCTGCTTCCTGTCAATTCACGGCGGGGGGCTCCGTGAATAGCCTGCGGGCCGCCGATGGCGGCTCGCAGGCTAAATGTAGACACAAGCGGAAATAATCCGCTTTGTTTACATTTGTACGGCGCTGCTGCGCAGCAGCGCCGTAAGGCAGATCGGCGATCCCCGGCCAATCAGCGGCCGGGGATCGCCGCCATGTGACAGGGGACGTCCCGTCACTGGCTGCACAGGACGAATAGCGTCCTGTGCAGCCCGGATCTCCAAGGGGGGGCCAGGTAGGAGAGGGAGGGGGAGGATTTTGCCGCGGAGGGGGGCTTTGAGGTGCCCCCCCCCCCGCATCACCCAGCAGGCAGGAGCGATCAGACCCCCCCAGCACATCATCCCCCTAGTGGGGGAAAAAAGGGGGT
Organism: Hyperolius riggenbachi; assembly: GCF_040937935.1. NCBI lineage: Eukaryota > Metazoa > Chordata > Amphibia > Anura > Hyperoliidae > Hyperolius > Hyperolius riggenbachi. The sequence goes on along the minus strand of NC_090647.1, from coordinate 270,217,672 downwards.
CGATCTGGTCGCTCTGCCTGCACGCTGATCTGTGCTGGGGGCTGCAGAGCCCACCCAGCACAGATCAGCTACAACAGTGCTGGTCCTTAAGGGGGGGTAAAGGGTGGGTCCTCAAGTGGTTAAATCCAAAAAAGACTGGCACTGCTTTAGATGTAAATATAACTCTTTATTCCATTAAAGAAATGGCAGCAGTGACAGACTACTGCTTGGAGCAGTTTGATAAAGGGTTATAACCCGAAACAGCAGTCTGTCACTGCTGCCATTTTTTGATGGAATAAAGAGCTATATTTACATCTAAAGCAGTGCCAGTCCTTTTTGGATTTTGCTGGATAGTACTCCCCAGGAGGCACTGGGGAGGGACTTTGGCATACTGCATTTTCTTATTTTGTCGGTGCTCCCTTCCTTCTGTTTCTATATGCAAATATTATACTGGAAACAGGTTTTCATATGTCAGTTTCTGCACTCCCACTGCATCACATATTTCAGTACTTTGTAGGCAGAATGTTACCGATCCATTGCAACAGCAGATCATTACATTACTTTACACTCTTTTATATTATGTGACTAGCTGGTTATTAGCAGATGTTCATTAATGAGTGGCATTTACAAGGCACACATTCCTAATTCTAGAAATCCTAATGACTTAAAATGTAGCTACAGTGACAAACCTGTGTTTACTAGATTATCCAGTATTATAAACTACTCAGTGTATTTTGTTAACATCCATGCTGCCATTTCCCTGGAAGGACACCACACCTTGGTCAGAGCGTCTGCATATGTTAACCACTTGAGGACCCACCCTTTACCCCCCCTTAACGACCAGCGCTGTTGTTGCTGATCTGTGCTGGGTGGGCTCTCCAGCCCCCAGCACAGATCAGCGTGCACGCAGAGCGATCAGATCGCCCCCCTTTTTTCCCCACTAGGGGGATGATGTGCTGGGGGGGTCTGATCGCTCCTGCCTGCGGGTGTTGCGGGGGGGGGGGGGGGGCACCTCAAAGCCCCCCTCCGCGGCAAAATCCTCCCCCTCCCTCTCCTACCTGGCCCCCCTGGTGTTCCGGGCTGCACAGGACGCTATTCGTCCTGTGCAGCCAGTGACGGGACGTCCCCTGTCACATGGCGGCGATCCCCGGCCGCTGATTGGCCGGGGATCGCCGATCTGCCTTACGGCGCTGCTGCGCAGCAGCGCCGTACAAATGTAAACAAAGCGGATTATTTCCGCTTGTGTTTACATTTAGCCTGCGAGCCGCCATCGGCGGCCCGCAGGCTATTCACGGAGCCCCCCGCCGTGAATTGACAGGAAGCAGCCGCTCGCACGAGCGGCTGCTTCCTGATTAATCAGCCTGCAGCTGGCGACGCAATACTGCGTCGCTGGTCCTGCAGCTGCCACTTTGCCGACGCGCGTTATGAGTGCGCGGTCGGCAAGTGGTTAATGAAGGGTCTTTTCTGGTTTACCTTCTTCCAGTCCTGTAAGCATAAAGGTGGCCGTACATATAGCAATGACGGGCACATTCGACCACGGGACAAATCTCTCTCTGAACGAATCTGATTAGACCAAGATCTGTCAGCTGCCCATACACCACAGGCCGATTCACAATAATTTTCAGAATGAAGTCTCTCGAGAATCGTCCGATCCCGCCGCATCCGCTACCTCGCTGCTGTTGTCCTAATGTATAAATGAGTATGTAATTTGTGCATTTATACATTACCTGGCCCGTGTTGCAGTGTTCGTCCTTCTTCTGAATCCTCCGCTGTTCCATAACCGCATACAAGCTGCTGGCGAGGCGTGTGACATCATACGCTGCCATGCTATGTGCTGGAAGCGTGTATGGGGCTTACAGAAGAGCAGGGATTTGGAAGACGGATGGACACCACGACACGGGACAGGTAAGTATAAATGCACACATTACATTACATTTATACATTTCGGAACAGCACTGGGGGTTTAAAACCTTAAAGAGGAACTTCAGCCTAAACGAACATACTGTCATTAAGTTACAATAGTTATGTTAATTAAAATAGATAGGTAATATAATCTCTTACCCACCCTGTTTTAAAAGAACAGACAAATGTTTGATTTCCTGATGGCAGCCATCTTTTTGGTTGAAAGGAGGTGACAGGGAGCCAAATGGCCTGTGTCCTGATCACCCCTCTCAGTTGCTAGGCAACGTGAATAACAACATAGGAAATCCCATCATGCTCGGCACAGCATCAGGGAAAAAAAGCCTGGGCTTTTTTTCTTTGATGGGTGGAGCTTAGCTAAAAATGTAGCTAAAAATGATGCTTTGGTAAGAAAAACAAAGTTCTGATGCTGTGAAACTGTTAAAGAAACACCAAGCCTTTTCAGTTCTGCTGAGTAGATTTTTAGTCCGGACTCCGGAGGTTCACTTTAATCTTCTGATAATGCTGAGCAGTCTTGTAAATTCAAAAATGTGACCACAGTTATACTTTTAAACTACAATATGAAAGATACCCTGTTGTAAATGCCATCAATTATACTGCAGTAACAGAGTGAAGCTCAGTGGCCACAGGATCAAAAGACTAAACATTAATTAAATTATTAAATGCCAGATTGGAAGGAGTGATTCTATCTGCTATAATCCAGATGTAGCACCCGGTGCACATACTGTACATGTTGTGGCAAATTAGACTGATGTAGAAGTTATTAGGTGCTGCAGTGCACTGTGGGTCTGTTTGCTTCCCAGAATACCACCATACTGTCCTGAGTTATCCATGATCTACTCTTCAGCACTATGGTTGCACGTATGCATAGTCCGCATTTCTGGCAATAAGATTCTAACATGTGTTGGCTGCCCGTGTACTTCAATTGAATTGGTAATTGGGAGAAAAAAACCCTTTAAGGCAAACAGTGTATAATCAGAGCTATGTTTATACATGTCAGCAGAAATATTAAACATGCTCATCATGGCTTTCCGAATATACAGTTCCATTCTGTAAGTAATGTGGTAGATATCCATGTAGTTAATGTGTGGAGTGGAGGTCCCATGTTCCCTTAGCCCTCATAATACTGCCACCTGGCTACAATGCCTTTATGATATCATAGTTACAGCACTGGGCTTGCCTGCAATACAGTGAGGTATTACATACTTATATTCATAATGTGAGACATTATGCCTGAGGAGTAGCTAAAACTCACAAAAATTCAGCTGAGAGCTCTACGTATTTCACACCAAAGCAAATAGGAAAATGTTTTTTTGGACCAACAAATGATCATTTTTAATGAATTGTGGTTACTGCCTTCCTTTCAAGAAGTCTAATGGCCTTCTATTAACAAAATAAAGAAAAATGCAGGAAAACAGCATTACTAAGCACAATTGAAAAGTTGGAGCAACCCTCTAGTATTATGCCAGAGAACAGAGTTGCTTGTTAGCAAGGATTAATGCTTCTGTGCATGTTCATTATCCATCAAGCACTAGTTACCGGCCCTATGTCTTTAAAGGCTTTATCGGTTTGTTAAAACAAGTTAAAGTATTTGGTTGATCTGTCAGCTGGCTGTGCTACGCTGGCTTTCAACCACCTGTTTTCATCACAGAAACCACTTGTCCAAACCTGAACTGTGTAAAACCACACCCAAGGGCTTAAGGATGAGAACTCTTAAAAATGCTGGGAATTTTATCTGAAGAGTTGAAAGGATCTCAGGCGTTTGTAGTGATTAATAGGCACTAATCAGCAGTGTGTGCACAGGGATTCAATGCACAGTAAGTCAAGCTTATTCAGCCTAATGCTATGCTAGAGTATTTAACAGGTAAACACACGGCATCATTTTCTGTTGTGTCCCTTGTCACTTTGACGTTCGTTCCTGGCTATAATGTAATGTGCACTGTTAAACCTCTGCTAAGCTATAAGTAAGCAGTGTATTTTTTATAGGTAAGGAGGGCCATAGATGGACTTGATGAGTCAATGCAGCATGCCCACAGTCAGACCTTTACTTTTCTCTATAGAAATGGGAGCTGTTGACTGTTGCAATCACACTTTCTGTTTACTTCTTCTCTATGGAACCCCACTGATGTGATGGTAAAATAAATCAATGGGCATTAAAAATGCAGATGTACAAAGTTTAAATAGAAATGCCGGTGAATCTTTTGATGAAAATAACAACAAAGCTACAATTTAAAGGATTGGAGAACCTTTTGCAGTAGCATGTAAGTGTACTCTCTTGGCAGGCTGTATTACCATCTGATACTGAGTTTTTTGCTATTCTCAAAATCCAGGACATGCTGAATACACACGAATCGATGCAGTTTCCCGTCCGATCGATGGGAATCAAATGATTATTTCTGTCATGTCCAATCTGCTCCCATTCGATAATGGTTAAAGTTATCAAGGGAAAATCGATCCTGTTATCGATGGTCACACACGATGCAACTTCCTGACAGGTTACTCATTGATCAGAAATTGCATTGTGTTTCCACTGCGTGTACCCAGCATTAGGCTGGGTTAATGCTATGCACATAACTGTGCATGCTGCGTTGCTGCACATGGATACAACTGTATGGGCATGTCCACATCCCTGCGTTGAAATGGAACATGTTATCCAAACACGCTTTCTATAGTGCACTTCTAGATAATGTGCACCATATCAATTGTTTATTCTATCTAAAAGAACATGCTTTCTCCTAGGAGATCATTTTTTATCTTCTCTTTATATTAGCTTTTCAGCATTCCGCAACTGAAAGAGTACCTAGATGTAGTTGAAAAGTACTGTAAAAATTATTCTGAGTATGTTCTTGGTTGCTGGTGGCTTTAATAGCATTTATTAACAATGTGTGACAATATCACCCAGGAGAAAACTGATGAGAAAAATTGAACTGAATAAGAACCAGAGTGCCCACTGTGCTATGCCTTTCTCATTTTGTGGATGTTGCGATACGCGCATAGTGTAATGTGAGCTTAGGCTAAAGGTACCCATGCACTGGGTAGAATTCCCGCTGATATACAGCAGATTCGATCACTGTGATGCTGTTAAATCGTTAACACAAACGCTGACCAATCGACCAATTGTCATCCGACATCAGTTGATTCAGTCAATCGATCTGGACGTCGGGAGCGCATCGCTAGCAGCTTTTGATTCTGTGGCAACCTACGCATAGCGGCAGCAATAATATCACCTGTCCAGCCGGCGCGAGTCCCCGGGATACATGCTGTCCTTACTTCTTCCGGCTGGCCTTCTTCTCGTTTCCTCTTCACTTCCTGTCGCGTCCTGTGACAAGCCAAAGTTCAAACAGTAGAGCACCCTCTACTGTTTGAATTTCCACTAGTCACAGGACAAAACAGGAAGAGAAAATGGGAAGAGACAGCAAGGACTGGCACCGACAGGATATGTATTGTTGCTGGTCAGGGGAGCCCGAATGGGGGGAGGCGAGGGGACGGCGAGGCAAGCGGCGGTTTCACAAGTTTTGAATCGATTTCATGCTGAAATCGATTCAATCCTGTGTGCAGTGTATGGGCAAAATTAGAACCCTCTTTGATTAGATTAGATCAGAGAGGGATCAATTTGTTTGTCGATCTGGTGGCACCTCTATCAGTGTATGGCCACCTTAAAGGACGCCAGAGACGATTGACAATAAAAGTTTTATACATACCTGGGGCTTCCTCCCGTCGGATCGCTCCCACGCCGCCGTCCTCAGTCTTCTCCCTCTTTGGTACCGGGTCCCGTAACTTCAGCCAGTCGCAACCACAGTCACAAGAGAAGTGCGCCCTCTACGCATTTAACGATGTGCGGTGATCGCGACCATACCATTGCAGACTATTATGTCGATCCCCACAGACATCCACGCTAATTACCGCGATCATTTAAAGTCTTGTTTCGCACATCTTTCTGGCGGTACGTGATTGCATGTCTTTCTGTGAGTATGTTGCAAGAGAGAGATCCTGCATGGTTTTGGGAAGCCCCTAGACTATCTAGAGGCTTCCCACTTTCACTGAGGGTACGCTTTAAAGGGAAATTCCACTTTTATTAAGAAAACTTTCTCAGTTTGGCTAAAGACCAGTTAACCCTCTGGGCGATACAATAAGATCGCCCAGGAGGGGGCGCAGCACTTTTTTTAAAATTTTTTATTTTTTAAATCATGTAGCGAGCCCTGGGCTCACTACATGATAGCCGCTGCCCAGCGGCATCCCCCCACCCACTCCGATCACCTTCGGCGATCAGAGTAAGCAGGAAATCCCGTTCAGAACGGGATTTCCTGCTGGGCTTCCCCGGTCGCCATGGCGAACGGGCGGGATGACGTCACCGACGTCATGAACGTCGTGACGTCAGAGGGAGTCCCGATCCACCCCTCAGCGCTGCCTGACACTGTTCGGCCAGGCTGCGCAAGGGGTCGGGGAGGGGGGGGGGCTGCGCGGCACGGCGGCGAGCGGCGGCGATCGGAAGTTACACGCAGCTAGCAAAGTGCTAGCTGCGTGTAACAAAAAAAATTATGCAAATCGGCCCACTAGGGCTGGAGAACTCCTCCTGCGCGACATACCCCGAGCTCAGCTCGGGATTATCGCTCAGGAGGTTAAGCAATGGTCCAAGAAAGAAAAATGTATCCGGGCACCAGTCACTGAAAAAGTCACCTATTTATTATGCTTCCAACACCTTCAGTGATACATACAAAATCTAGTCTTACAGCTGTTTCACGGGAAGACCCGCTTCTTCAGAGGCAGCAACAGCTGTAGTATCTGCTGCCTCTGAAGAAGCGGGTCTTCCCGTGAAACAGCTGTAAGGCTAGATTTTGTATGTATCACTGAAGGTGTCGGAAGCATAATAAATAGGTGACTTTTTCAGTGACTGGTGCCCGGATACATTTTTCTTTCTTGGATCTTGTCAAATTTGTTTACTGGAGGCACAGTTGTCTGCCGCCACCTGCATCTTCCGACCTGCCAGTCGCACATCTTGTGCCGATTTTTTCCTGTTCTCCTTACAAGTACAGTTAAGCAATGGCAACCCATCAAATGCATTGGCCTCTTTCTCGCCCTGCCCAGCGAATGACGCTCCATTGCACAATATCATCCCTCCTCTGCACCCCATAAGCAAGAGTACGTCAGCTGGTGAATGTGTCTGTATAAGCTTATTAAGGCCTTACTAACTGTTACCCCGGGGATCAAGCCTTGATCCTTACATGCAATAATTATAGTGCATGTGTACACGACTTTAGCCACACAGGTTTATCAAAAAAATTATTAATGAGGTTCTCTACTCTGATCCCTGGAATTACCCAAAAAGAAAAAAGGAATACAGACTGCGACTATACATACACTTATTTATCTCATCAGATCACGTTTCACTTTAGGTACTATTTAACTGGCACAAACTTTATAATCTGTTGAAAATGAAATTAAAATTACTTTCAAAATTTGAGCCAGTTATTGACAGAAAATAAAGATAAAATATAATAGAAAATAAATGTCACTCTGGTGAGTAATAATGGTGAACAAATAATTAACCCTTAATAACCCTTAATGAATTAACCCAGCCAGCTGCCCCTCTTAAAATTGTACACTTCAAACATGTGCACTTAACAGGAGCAGCTCCTACTAAAAGTACCAGTAGGGTATTGTACTTCAGCCCTAGACAGGCAACTAATATTTTTAAAAGGGACTTAGGATAGAAGCCTATTTATTGCCAGACATGGGGATACGTGAAAGGCCAGCACGACAGTATTACTAAACTCATAAATAACTGGCAACAAAAATGTGGTACCCGGCCGCTCGCTTTTTCCTCAAGTATTAGATAAAAAGTCAGACAGCAACTCTCATCTGATGTCTATACCTATTGGCCTACCTTTTGGCAGCCACTGGCATTTTCTCCATAGCCCGCTGCTTATCTGCAAAGTCAAAAGCTTTCACTGTGCGGATGGCTTGCTCCACTGATTGATAGCTGGTAACTGCCAATCAAAGGCTGAAGAATGTGGCACACTTAATACTTCACTTAACAGACACAGGTCAATGCTTGTGTCATATACACACACCACTGCCGTGCTAGCACATGCATAATACACTCTATACATATCTCTGGTGCTCTGTGAGGATATCATAACACCAATATGTAATATGCCTGCAGAAAAGCTTGTCTTCAAATTGGTTTCTTTCACAATTTGGGTAGTAGCGGTTCATAGTGCAGTTGGATTTATTTTTACCCCCAGTACCTCAGTACCTTACTGCACTATGTGCCTTGGCATTGGCTCTAGTTATTAGGTTTCACTATGGGCCTCAAGTATAAAATGTTTAAGTGCACAACAGTATCTGTTCCTCTTCTTGCAACCAACCAGGTTCTTAGTTAATTTACTTTTTAATGTAGATCTGAATTAGCAGGACACTAGTATGCTTAGCACATGCTAGATATCCAGATGTGCTTCAAAAATATTTAAATTATATATAATATATATTATATTTATATATAATTGTATATATGTATAGCACTTTTTGAAAAAGCTGTAGGGTGAAACATGTTAAAAAACATTATACAACCACTTTGTAAATAGCACTATCACTCCTCTATATGTCCTCCTGATATGTATATGTAGGTGATGGTTTGTACTGACTACAGGCAGCATCTGCTAGCAGTCTATACGACAGCTGACTGAATGCTAGTGGCTACAACCATCTCCTATACCAGCAGGGTTCTAAACCTCTATGTGGAATAGCTACACCACATTATATGTCTAATTGTAGGGGATAAGCCAAGACCTCCACACTAGAGGTTTTATACATTGATTTGTGAATCTTGTTAGGCACGACTAAAGTTGTGTTTCTTTTACTGACCATTAGGTCCAATAATGTGGAGCTAAATACTCCTATATTTATACTCAAAGGGCTGGTCATTAGTGACCCTGTGTCTGACAATGATGAAGTCATCATAATGTCTGTGCCCATGATTTCCCTGCCTCTGCAAAGCACTGCATGGTCTGTCTGAGAAATGTGATTACTCCATTTTATGCATTGGTTTGGGAAAAAATACATTGTAGATTGTAAATTGCAAACACCTCTAACCACAGTGAAGAATACATTTTATTCTAAATTGAAATGTTGGCTGTAATGAAATCTGAAATCCAGATGATGTCCCGACTCCCATACAATGAACCAGGTATGATAATATATTGCATCAATAGTCATTCCTTTTATTGTTTGCTTTGCTGTATGTAGCTTTTACCTGAACACAGACCATAGGTGCCCACAGCAGGTAATGATACATCACATGAGGAATGATTAACTTATATGGAATAATTAACATGATCATGAGTCATTGGACTTGATTCCCTAAGACAAATAGCATGCCTTATTAGAGTTAGCACATCTTACCAGAGTTCACACGCCTTATCAGAGTAGCATAGCGAGCGCTACAAACTTATGCCTGCTAATTGGCAATGACGAGAGCTCCACTCGTCCTGCCCTGAGCCCCTGCGGGTCCTATCTCTTTAATGGACATTACCCCTGCACTTTGATTGGCCCAGTAGGCTGCCTGTCACTTGACAGGAAAAATACTACTCTAATAACATTTTTCCTTTAATACAGTTTGATTCTAGGCAGTCTGTAAATGTTACCAAGGCAATATGCAGATAATCCAGTTTTTCAAGAATCTTTCTTACTGACCCATCCCAACTGCTTATCACATTTCTCGTCATTTTCAATCTTGTCACATCCTTTTCACGGCTTTTGTTTCCTGTCTCTTTGAAGGTACACTATGAGTGTTAATGTCAAGTCTCCCATGTAATGATGGCAATGATGATTTCCAGAGATAAATAAGGGTCTGATCAGCCAAAGAGGTAGTAACGTAACAGGCAGGATAGAAAAGCTCTTGTGAAATGCATGACTCTTCATGTCTATAATTGTGTGTGTAAAAGCTGTATCCTGGCTGTCATATAATCCTCCCACTGCTGCTAATTACACGGCTAAATGCAGAACAATTCGTGAAGCTGTAACACTTGGCTCATCCACAACAACATTCTCCCAATTCAGATTCATAGCTTTTACATGAAATGATAGCTTGTTTATTATTACAGTACTGGCAATACATTATTGTAAATTGCGCAAAAGGTGGATCAGCGCATCACCAGGCCGCCTCCGAATGGCCTACAATCAGAGGTGCGCTGAGCCCCCCCAGAAACTGCAAACGCACCTTGAACCCAAACAGAAGCTCTGCATATACACCAAAAGCAAGGCTGCTAAGTGGGAGCAGCTGACCAAAAATGAATAAAATTAGTAAATGGCAAAGAAATGAACAGCGCTACTTAAAAACAGATAAGTGCCTACCTGCAAGAGAGTGCAAGCCCCACTTGTGGGATAAAATACACACCGAGCATACACATAAGGCTGCTAATTGGGAGCAGCTGACCAACATCCTCCAGTGGTAGACAGGTTATGTGTATGCTCGGTGTGTATTTTATCCCCCAAGTGGGGCTTGCACTCTCTTGCAGGTAGGCACTTATCTGTTTTTAAGTAGCGCTGTTCATTTCTTTGCTATGTACTAATTTTATTCATTTTTGGTCAGCTGCTCCTAGTGTTGGGCGAACAGTGTTCGCCACTGTTCGGGTTCTGCAGAACATCACCCTGTTCGGGTGATGTTCGAGTTCGGCCGAACACCTGACGGTGCTCGGCCAAACCGTTCGGCCATATGGCCGAACTAAGAGCGCATGGCCGAACGTTCCCCGAACGTTCGGCTAGCGCTGTGATTGGCCGAACGGGTCACGTGGTTCGGACCCGAACGCGCTCTGATTGGCCGAACGGTCACGTGGTTCGGGTAAATAAATACCCGAACCACGTCATATCTCCGCCATTTGTCTGTGGGTTTAGCTTTGGGTAGGCAGGCAGGGTAGTTCGCGCTCCAGCCACGCTAGCCAGGGTCCCCCCTGTCATTGTGTCACTGCTGGGAACAGTAGTACACCGCTTGCTCAGCCACACTATATAGCATTCTGTTTACTGCCACTCTGTGTACCTCGCTCAGCCACACTATATAGCATTCTGTTTACTGCCACTCTGTGTCTGCTGGGAATAGTAGTACACCGCTTGCTCAGCCACACTATATAGCATTCTGTTTACTGCCACTCTGTGTACCTCGCTCAGCCACACTATATAGCATTCTGTTTACTGCCACTCTGTGTCTGCTGGGAATAGTGGTACACCGCTCGCTCAGCCACACTATATAGCATTCTGTTCACTGTTCTGTGTCTGCTTGGAATAGTGGTACACCGCTCGCTCAGCCACACTATATAGCATTCTGTTTACTGTTCTGTGTCTGCTGGGAATAGTGGTACACCGCTCGCTCAGCCACACTATATAGCATTCTGTTTACTGTTCTGTGTCTGCTGGGAATAGTGGTACACCGCTCGCTCAGCCACACTATATAGCATTCTGTTCACTGTTCTGTGTCTGCTGGGAATAGTGGTACACCGCTCGCTCAGCCACACTATATAGCATTCTGTTCACTGTTCTGTGTCTGCTGGGAATAGTGGTACACCGCTCGCTCAGCCACACTATATAGCATTCTGTTTACTGTTCTGTGTCTGCTGGGAATAGTGGTACACCGCTCGCTCATCCACACTATATAGCATTCTGTTCACTGTTCTGTGTCTGCTGGGAATAGTGGTACACCGCTCGCTCAGCCACACTATATAGCATTCTGTTCACTGTTCTGTGTCTGCTGGGAATAGTGGTACACCGCTCGCTCAGCCACACTATATAGCATTCTGTTCACTGTTCTGTGTCTGCTGGGAATAGTGGTACACCGCTCGCTCAGCCACACTATATAGCATTCTGTTTACTGTTCTGTGTCTGCTGGGAATAGTGGTACACCACTCGCTCAGCCACACTATATAGCATTCTGTTTACTGTTCTGTGTCTGCTGGGAATAGTGGTACACCGCTCGCTCAGCCACACTATATAGCATTCTGTTTACTGTTCTGTGTCTGCTGGGAACAGTAGTACACCGCTCGCTCAGCCAGAGTATATAGCATTGTGTTTACTGCCACTCTGTGTACACCGCTCAGCCAGACTATATACCATTGTTTACTGCCACTCTGATTCTGCTGGGAACAGTAGTACACCGCTCGCTCAGCCAGACTATATAGCATTGTGTTTACTGCCACTCTGTGTACACCGCTCAGCCAGACTATATACCATTGTTTACTGACACTCTGTGTACACCGCTCAGCCAGACTATATACCATTGTTTACTGAAACTCTGTGTACACCGCTCAGCCAGACTATATACCATTGTTTACTGCCACTCTGATTCTGCTGGGAACAGTAGTACACCGCTCGCTCAGCCAGACTATATACCATTGTTTACTGACACTATATAGCAGACTATATAGCATTGTGTGTACACCGCTCAGCCAGACTATATACCATTGTTTACTGACACTCTGTGTACACCGCTCAGCCAGACTATATACCATTGTTTACTGCCACTCTGATTCTGCTGGGAACAGTAGTACACCGCTCGCTCAGCCAGACTATATACCATTGTTTACTGACACTCTGTGTACACCGCTCAGCCAGACTATATACCATTGTTTACTGCCACTCTGATTCTGCTGGGAACAGTAGTACACCGCTCGCTCAGCCAGACTATATAGCATTGTGTTTACTGCCACTCTGTGTACACCGCTCAGCCACACTATATAGCATTGCGTACTCTGCCAGTCAGTGTGTATATTGCTGGGATCAGTAATACTCCACTCACCGTCAACCACTATATGAGCTCAACATGAGTTCCCCAGAGACCTCCGCTGTGAGCAGCACTCCCAACAACAGCAACAGCCAACGCCCCACGCAAGCTATAACATCCACCCCAGCAGCCAGTGGTCAGCAGCAGCCCTCCCCGGAGGAGAACGTTGTGTCCATCAGTCCGTCGCCAGAGCGATTAATGAGGGCTGCCATTGAGGAGATGATGGGGCCTGATGTGGAGGAGGAGGTCTGGCTCAGGCCAGCATCCCAAGTTAATGTTGAGGACGATGAGGGGTCTGTGTCTGGGGATGTTGGGGTGGCAGAGGTGGTGGGTGGGTCAGACTCAGGAGAAGAGTTGTATGATGAGGATGATGATCGGGACCATCTGTATGTGCCTCAGAGTCCGACCCCGGAAAACATGTTGTATCGTGTGTTTAGGTACTAAAATCTGCGTTCCCTCCCAGTAGTGTTGGGCGAACAGTGTTTGCCACTGTTCGGGTTCTGCAGAACATCACCCTGTTCGGGGTGACTATATAGCAGACTATATAGCATTGTGTTTAATGCCACTCTGTGTACACGGCTCAGCCACACTATATAGCATTGTGTTTACTTCCACTCTGTGTCTGCTGGGAACAGTAGTACACCGCTCACCCGCCACTGTATAGCATTGTGCTCTGTGTCACTGCTGACAATAGTGGTACACCGCTCACCCACCACTGTATAGCATTTCTGTACTGCCACTGTACTGCTGCCAGTCAGCGTGTACTTTAAGGATAAGTGAAATGAGGAAGAAATCCGGTGAAAGAGGGAGGGGCAAGGGAAGAGGTGTTTCCCCTGACGGTTCACGTACAGGCCACAGGGGAGCACCCAAGAAAACCCACTCAATACTGCCCATGTTGTCCAGGACAACAACCCTCACAGATCCAAAAGAACAGGACCAGATAATTACTTGGATGACCTCTCAAGCGTCCAGCAGTGGGTTAAGCAGCACCAGCACATCACGCACGAGGTCCGAGTCCTCAGCCAGTTAAAGTCTGGGCTTTCTTTGAAGACTGCACTGAGGATGTTACCATGGCGATTTGCAAGGTGTGCAAGACCCGCCTGAGCAGGGGGAAAAGTATTAACAACCTCTCCACCACCAGCATGAGCCGCCACATTCTATCCAAACATCCCACTCTGTGGGCAAACGCGGCAGGACAGGGTACCACCAGCAACACTGCCTCCCTTGGGTTCACCAGACTCACCACCAGACCCGCCTCAGCAGCAGCAGTAGCCCAGCCATTGCGTGGTTCACAACATTCACAAACATCAGACGATGCTGACACTGTCACTTTCCGGACTAGTGCTCTTGAGGTCTCCCAGTGTTCATCAAACACAACAACCAACAGCCCTTCGGTGTGCAGCGCTACGGTTGAGTTGTCTGTCTCTGAGATGTTTGAGCACAAGAGGAAATTGCCAGCAAATGACCCCCGGGCCGTGGCAGTAACAGCCAGCCAGCATAGCCAAGCTTCTGGCCTGCGAAATGCTGCCATATCGAGTGGTGGAGACAAACAGCTTCAAGGGCATGATGTCAGTGGCCATCCCACGTTACGTGGTTCCCAGCCGCTACCACTTTGCGCGCTCTGCAGTGCCTGAGTTGCATGAGCACGTGGTCAGCTAAATAACCCGAAGCTTGAAGAATGCCGTTGCCTGCAAGGTTCACCTCACCACTGACACCTGGACGAGTGCGTTCGGCCAGGGTCGATACATCTCCCTTACCGCGCACTGGGTGAACCTTGTGGAGCCTGGCAGCGATTCCTCACCTGCTACGGCGCGGGTGTTGCCCACGCCGCAAACAGCTGGATAACAACAGCAGCACCTACCTCTCTGACTCCTTCTCCTCCAACGCATCTCAAAGCTGTACCTCATCCGGAAATGCTAACCCAGCACCAGCAGCAGTAGGATCGTGGAAGCAGTGCAGCACAGCTGTTGGCATGCGTCAGCAAGCGTTGCTGAAGCTGATCTGCCTTGGGGATAAGCAGCACACAGGGGAGGAAATTTGGAGGGGAATAAAGGAACAGACGGATTTGTGGCTGGCACCGCTGGACCTGAAACCGGGCATGAAGCTAGACACCTGGCACGAACTGGCAATGTACGCAATAGAGGTGCTGGCTTGCCCGGCAGCCAGCGTTATGTCGGAACGCTGTTTCAGTGCTGCCGGAGGCATCATCACAGATCGGCGTATCCGCCTCTCCACAGAAAATGCAGACCGTCTGACTCAAATTAAAATGAATCAATCCTGGATTGGAAACGACTACGCAACACTCCTGGACCCCAACCAAGTAACATGACCGATGAACATCTGGGATGGTTTAGCATTTCCGGTCCCTGTTTATTGAACCTCTCATCTGTATTACATTTATGACTGCATGGCGGCAAAAAGCATTGCTGCTATATCCGCACGCTTTTTGTCCTCATGCAAGGCCTGGGTTGTTGTGTCTCACAAAGCGTGGCCTTCTCCTCCTGCGCCTCCTCCTGTTCCATCACGTGTGCTGCTGCTGCTGCTGCTGCTGCTGGGTTACCGTTGCCGGTCCCTGTTTATGGAACCTCTTATCTTTATTACATTTATGACTACATGGCGGTACAAAGCATGCTATCCGCACGCTTTTTGTCCTCATGCAAGGCCTGGGTTGTTGTGTCTCACAAAGCGTGGCCTTCTCCTCCTGCGCCTCCTCCTGTTCCATCACGTGTGCTGCTGCTGCTGCTGCTGCTGGGTTAGCGTTGCCGCGTGGTCCCTGTTTATTGAACCTCTTATCTTTATTACATTTATGACTACATGGCGGTACAAAGCATGCTATCCGCACGCTTTTTGTCCTCATGCAAGGCCTGGGTTGTTGTGTCTCACAAAGCGTGGCCTTCTCCTCCTGCGCCTCCTCCTGTTCCATCACGTGTGCTGCTGCTGGGTTAGCGTTGCCGCGTGGTCCCTGTTTATTGAACCACTTATCTTTATTACATTTATGACTGCATGGTGGTACAAAGCATGCTATCCGCACGCTTCTTGTCCTCATGCAAGGCCTGGGTTGTTGTGTCTCAAAGCGTGGCCTTCTCCTCCTGCGCCACCCTCCTCCTGTTCCATCACGTGTGCTGCTGCTGGGTTAGCATTACCGGTCCCTTTTCCTGGAACCTCTTATATGTATTACATTTATGACTGCATGCCGACAAAAAGCATGTTACCTGTGCAAAGAAAACAGACATTTCCCGCATTTAAAAGACAGTTTTCCCTTTGAAACTTTAAAATCGATTTTCTCAAAAACTATAAGCTCTTTTTGCTAAATTTTTTTTCCTCTTGTACCCGCTCCCAAGGTGCACATACCCTGTAAATTTGGGGTATGTAGCATGTAAGGAGGCTTTACAAACCACAAAAGTTCGGGTCCCCATTGACTTCCATTATGTTCGGAGTTCGGGTCGAACACCCGAACATCGCGGCCATGTTCGGCCTGTTCGGCCCGAACCCGAACATCTAGATGTTCGCCCAACACTAGCTGCTCCCACTTAGCAGCCTTGCTTTTGGTGTATATGCAGAGCTTCTGTTTGGATTCAAGGTGCGTTTGCAGTTTCTGGGGGGGCTCAGCACACCTCTGATTGTAGGCCAATCAGAGGCGGCCTGGTGATGCGCTGGTCCACCTTTTGCGCAATTTTCAATTTTCGATTTTACTTGGTAGCGCACCCAGGCTATGCATATGCATAAGTTAGGGGGATGACTCCTCCGCAGTGGGAGGGACGAGAACTTAACAAGTTGCATGCAAGCTGTTACAGGAAACCAACATCCTCCAGTGGTAGACAGGTTATGTGTATGCTTTGTGTGTATTTTATCCCACAAGTGGGGCTTGCACTCTCTTGCAGGTAGGCACTTATCTGTTTTTAACCTCCTTAGCGGTAACCCCGTGCTGGACACTGGGTAAGCCGCCGCGGAGGATTCCTCAGGCCCTGCTGGGCTGATTTGCATAATTTTTGTTTTCAAACACGCAGCTAGCACTTTGCTAGCTGCGTGTTTGTTGCGACCGCCGCCGCCCGCCGCCGATGCGCCACTACCCACCGCGATACAGGCCCCCCCCCCCGCAAACCCCTTGCGCAGCCTGGCCAATCGCCGCCAGGCTGCGCTATGGGGTGGATCAGCATTCCCTGTGATGTCACGACATCGGCGACGTCGGACGGGGGAAGCCCTCAAGGAAATCCCGTTCAGAACGGGATTTTCTTATGGGCAAGCGGCGCCGGCGGCGATCGGTAAATACGGGGGGACGCCGCAGGGAGGGGGGAAGCATGTAGCTAGCGCTAGCGCTAGGCTAGCTACATGCTAAAAAAAAAAAAAGGTGATAAAAACCCTCCCGCGGCCGCGCAGCCGCACTTATCATACCGCCAGGGAGGTTAAGTAGCGCTGTTCATTTCTTTTCTATGTACTAATTTTATTCATTTTTTTACACATAACCTGTCTACCACTGGAGGATGTTGGTCAGCTGCTCCCACTTAGCAGCCTTATGTGTATGATAGGTGTGTATTTTATCCCACAAGTGGGGCTTGCACTCTCTTGCAGGTAGGCACTTATCTGTTCTTAACCACTTCCCGACCGCCGTATATACAATTGGCGGCCGGGAAGTGGACCCCGCAAGGACCGCCGTATTGACAATTGGCGGCGGTCCTTGTAGGGGCATGGGCGGAGCGATCGCGTCATTAGTGACGCGATCCTCCGCCTCCGCCTGGCGCCGCTCACCCGCCGCAACATCCCGCCGGCCATACGGAAGCGCCGGCGGGATGTTAACCCGACGATCGCCGCATACAAAGTGTATAATACACTTTGTAATGTTTACAAAGTGTATTATACAGGCTGCCCCCTGCCCTGGTGGTCCCAGTGTCCGAGGGACCACCAGGGCAGGCTGCAGCCACCCTAGTCTGCACCAAGCACACTGATTTCCCCCCCCCCCCCCTGCCCCAGATCGCCCACAGCACCCATCACACCCCCCCCTGCCCACCCCCCAGACCCCTGTTTGCACCCAATCACCCCCCTAATCACCCATCAATCACTCCCTGTCACTATCTGTCAACGCTATTTTTTTTTATCCCCCCCCTGCCCCCTGCTCCCTCCTGATCACCCCCCCACCCCTCAGATTCTCCCCAGACCCCCCCCAGACCCCCCCACCCCATGTACTGTATGCATCTATCCCCCCTGATCACCTGTCAATCACCTGTCAATCACCTGTCAATCACCTGTCAATCACCCATCAATCACCCCCTGTCACTGCCACCCATCAATCAGCCCCTAACCTGCCCCTTGTGGGCAATCTGATCACCCACCCACACCAATAGATCGCCCGCAGATCCGACATCAGATCACCACCCAAGCGCAGCGTTTACATCTATTCTCTCCTCTAAACACCCACTAATTACCCATCAATCACCCATCAATCACCCCCTATCACCACCTGTCACTGTTACCCATCAGATCAGACCCTAATCTGCCCCTTGCAGGCACCCAATCACCCGCTTACACGCTCAGATTGCCCTCAGACCCCCCTTTATCAATTCGCCAGGGCATTATTTACATCTGTCCCACCTGTCAATCACCCATCAATCACCCCCTGTCACTGCCACCCATCAATCATCCCCTGTCACTGCCACCCATCAATCAGCCCCTAACCTGCCCCTTGCGGGCAATCTGATCACCCACCCACACCAATAGATCGCCCGCAGATCCGACATCAGATCACCACCCAAGCGCAGCGTTTACATCTATTCTCTCCTCTAAACACCCACTAATTACCCATCAATCACCCATCAATCACCCCCTATCACCACCTGTCACTGTTACCCATCAGATCAGACCCTGATCTGCCCCTTGCGGGCACCCAATCACCCGCCTACACGCTCAGATTGCCCTCAGACCCCCCCTTATCAATTCGCCAGGGCATTATTTACATCTGTCCTTCCCTGTAATAACCCACTGATCACCTGTCAATCACCCATCAATCACCCCCTGTCACTGCCACCCATCAATCACCCCCTGTCACTGCCACCCATCAATCAGCCCCTAACCTGCCCCTTGCGGGCAATCTGATCACCCACCCACACCAATAGATCGCCCGCAGATCCGACATCAGATCACCACCCAAGCGCAGCGTTTACATCTATTCTCTCCTCTAAACACCCACTAATTACCCATCAATCACCCATCAATCACCCCCTATCACCACCTGTCACTGTTACCCATCAGATCAGACCCTAATCTGCCCCTTGCGGGCACCCAATCACCCGCCTACACGCTCAGATTGCCCTTAGACCCCCCCTTATCAATTCGCCAGTGCAATATTTACATCTGTTCTCCCCTGTAATAACCCACTGATTACCTGTCAATCACCTGTCAATCACCCATCAATCACCCATCAATCACCCCCTGTCACTGCCACCCATCAATCACCCCCTGTCACTGCCACCCATCAATCACCCCCTGTCACTGCCACCCATCAATCACCCGCTGTCACTGCCACCCATCAATCAGCCCCTAACCTGCCCCTTGCGGGCAATCTGATCACCCACCCACACCAATAGATTGCCCGCAGATCCGACGTCCGATCACCTCCCAAGTGCAGTGTTTACATCTGTTCTCTACCCTAAACACCCACTAATTACCCATCAATCACCCCCTGTCACTGCTACCTATCAGATTAGACCCCTATCTGCCCCTAGGGCACTCCATCAACTGCCCACACCCTCAGAATGCTCTCAGACCCCAGCCCTGATCACCTCGCCAGTGCATTGCTTGCATCTATTCCCCCCTCTAATCACACCTTGAGACACCCATCAATCACCTCCTGTCACCCCCTAACACACCTACCCATCAGATCAGGCCCTAATTTGCCCCGTGTGGGCTCCTGATCACTCGGCCAAACCCTCAGATCCCCCTCAGACCCCCTTCCGATCACCTCCCCAGTGCATTGATTGCATCTATTTTCCCCTCTAACCACCCCCTGAGACACCCATCAATCACCTCCTGTCACCCCCCTAGCACTCCTATCCATCAGATCAGGCCCAATACAACCTGTCATCTAAAAGGCCACCCTGCTTATGACCGGTTCCACAAAATTCGCCCCCTCATAGACCACCTGTCATCAAAATTTGCAGATGCTTATACCCCTGAACAGTCATTTTGAGACATTTGGTTTCCAGACTACTCACGGTTTTGGGCCCGTAAAATGCCAGGGCGGTATAGGAACCCCACAAGTGTCCCCATTTTAGAAAAAAAGACACCCCAAGGTATTCTGTTAGGTGTATGACGAGTTCATAGAAGATTTTATTTTTTGTCAAAAGTTAGCGGAAATTGATTTTTATTGTTTTTTTTTTTTCACAAAGTGTCATTTTTCACTAACTTGTGACAAAAAATAAAATCTTTTATGAACTCGCCATACACCTAACAGAATACCTTGGGGTATCTTCTTTCTAAAATGGGGTCACTTGTGGGGTTCCTATACTGCCCTGGCATTTTAGGGGCCCTAAACCGCGAGGAGTAGTCTAGAAAACAAATGCCTCAAAATGACCTGTGAATAGGATGTTGGGCCCCTTAGCGCACCTAGGCTGCAAAAAAGTGTCACACATGTGGTACCGCCGTACTCAGGAAAAGTAGTATAATGTGTTTTGGGGTGTATTTTTACACATACCCATGCTGGGTGGGAGAAATTTCTATGTAAATGGACAATTGTGTGTAAAAAACATCAAACAATTGTCATTTACAGAGATATTTCTCACACTTAGCATGGGTATGTGTAAAAATACACCCCAAAACACATTATACTACTTTTCCTGAGTACGGCGGTACCACATGTGTGGCACTTTTTTACACCCTAAGTACGCTAAGGGGCCCAAAGTCCAATGAGTACCTTTAGGATTTCACAGGTCATTTTGCAACATTTGGTTTCAAGACTACTCCTCACGGTTTGGGCCCCTAAAATGCCAGGGCAGTATAGGAACCCCACAAATGACCCCATTCTAGAAAGAAGACACCCAAAGGTATTCCGTTAGGAGTATGGTGAGTTCATAGAATATTTTATTTTTTGTCCCAAGTTAGCGGAAAATGACACTTTGTGAAAAAAAACAATTAATATCAATTTCCGCTAACTTGTGACAAAAAAATAAAAACTTCTATGAACTCACCATACTCCTAATGGAATACCTTGGGGTGTCTTCTATCTAAAATGGGGTCATTAGTGGGGTTCCTATACTGCCCTGGCATTTTAGGGGCCCTAAACCGTGAGGAGTAGTCTTGAAACAAAAATGACCTGTGCAATCCTAAAGGTACTCATTGGACTTTGGGCCCCTTAGCGCAGTTAGGGTGCAAAAAAGTGCCACACATGTGGTATCGCCGTACTCGGGAGACGTAGTACAATGTGTTTTGGGGTGTATTTTTACACATACCCATGCTGGGTGGGAGAAATACCGCTGTAAATGGACAATTGTGTGTAAAAAAATCAAAAGATTGTCATTTACAGAGGTATTTCTCCCACCCAGCATGGGTATGTGTAAAAATACACCCCAAAACACGTTGTACTACTCCCGAGTATGGCGATACCACATGTGTGGCACTTTTTTGCACCCTAACTGCGCTAAAGGGCCCAAAGTCCAATTAGTACCTTTAGGATTTCACAGGTCTTTTTGAGAAATTTCGTTTCAAGACTACTCCTCACGGTTTAGGGCCCCTAAAATGCCAGGGCAGTATAGGAACCCCACAAATGACCCCATTTTAGTATGAAGACACCCCAAGGTATTCCGCTAGGAGTATGGCGAGTTCATAGAAGATTTTATTTTTTGTCACAAGTTAGCGGAAATTGATTTTAATTGTGTTTTTTCACAAAGTGTCATTTTTCTTGAAACGAAATTTCTCAAAATGACCTGTGAAATCCTAAAGGTACTCATTAGACTTTGGGCCCTTTAGCGCAGTTAGGGTGCAAAAAAGTGCCACACATGTGGTATCGCCGTACTCAGGAGAA
This sequence comes from Hyperolius riggenbachi, assembly GCF_040937935.1. Taxonomy (NCBI): domain Eukaryota; kingdom Metazoa; phylum Chordata; class Amphibia; order Anura; family Hyperoliidae; genus Hyperolius; species Hyperolius riggenbachi. The sequence continues at coordinate 270,195,995 of NC_090647.1, read as the reverse complement.
GTAGTATAATGTGTTTTGGGGTGTATTTTTACACATACCCATGCTGAGTGGAAGAAAGATCTCTGTAAATGGACAATTGTGTGTAAAAAAAATTAACAAATTGTCATTTACAGAGATATTTCTCCCACCCAGCATGGGTATGTGTAAAAATACACCCCAAAACACATTATACTACTTCTCCTGAGTACGGCAATACCACATGTGTGGCACTTTTTTGCAGCCTAACTGCGCTAAGGGGTCCAAAGTCCAATGAGCACCTTTAGGCTTTACAGGGGTGCTTACAATTTAGCACCCCCCAAAATGTCAGGACAGTAAACACACCCCACAAATGACCCCATTTTGGAAAGTAGACCCTTCAAGATATTCAGAGAGGGGCATGGTGAGTCCGTGGCAGATTTCATTTTTTTTGTCGCAAGTTAGAAGAAATGGAAACTTTTTTTTTTCTCTCACAAAGTGTCATTTTCCGCTTACTTGTGACAAAAAATAATATCTTCTATGAACTCACTATGCCTCTCAGTGAATACTTTGGAATGTCTTCTTTCCAAAATGGGGTCATTTGGGGGGTATTTATACTATCCTGGAATTCTAGCCCCTCATGAAACATGACAGGTGGTCAGAAAAGTCATAGATGCTTGAAAATGAGAAAATTCACTGTTTGCACCATAGTTTGTAAACGCTATAACTTTTACCCAAACCAATAAATATACACTGAACGGGGTTTTTTTTTATCAAAAACATGTTTGTCCACATTTTTCGCGCTGCATGTATATAGAAATTTTACTTTATTTGAAAAATGTCAGCACAGAAAGTTAAAAAAATCTTTTTTTTTGCCAAAATTCATGTCTTTTTTGATGAATATAATAAAAAGTAAAAATCGCAGGAGAAATCAAATAGCACCAAAAGAAAGCTTTATTAGTGACAAGAAAAGGAGCCAAAATTCATTTAGGTGGTAGGTTGTATGAGCGAGCAATAAACCGTGAAAGCTGCAGTGGTCTGAATGGAAAAAAAGTGGCCGGTCCTTAAGGGGTAGAAAGCCCGGAAACAGTAAATTCGGGCGCCTGAGGCTAGTGGACAAATCGGGCGCCGCCATTCACTTCTATAATAAATATCGTTTAATGGGCGCCCGGTAGGAAAAAAGGGCGCCGGAGAAAACTAACGTTTTAAAAGCGGCGCCCGGAGACTTAATGTTTTATTACTGTTTCTCATGATTACACATTATTTAATGATTTATACATGTTTAAATATTATTTTTAAACGAAAACCAGTACAATATTTTTCCCAAACATTATTTTTAAACGAAAAACATTACTTTTTTTTTTTTTTTTTTTTTTTTACATTATTTTTAAACGAAAAAAATAACAGGGGGGTCTTAGGTTTAGGCACCAACAGGGGGGTCTTAGGTTTAGGCACCAACAGGGGGGTCTTAGGTTTAGGCACCAACAGGGGGTCTTAGGTTTAGGCACCAAAAGGGGGGTCTTAGGTTTAGGCACCAACAGGGGGGTCTTAGGTTTAGGCACCAACAGGGGGGTCTTAGGTTTAGGCACCAACAGGGGGTCTTAGGTTTAGGCACCAACAGGGGGGTCTTAGGTTTAGGCACCAACAGGGGGGTCTTAGGTTTAGGCACTAACAGGGGGGTCTTAGGTTTAGGCACCAACAGGGGGGTCTTAGGTTTAGGCACTAACAGGGGGGTCTAGGGGTTAGGGGTAGGTACAGGGAGGGTTACTTAGGCACCAACAGGGGGGGTCTTAGGTTTAGGCATCAACAGGGGGGTCTAGGGGTTAGGGGTAGGTACAGGGAGGGTTACTTAGTATTTTTTTTTTAAACGTTATTATGCGTTTCATTATTTAAACGAAAGATTAACGTTTTTACAATTGCCGATTTAATACACATTATTTAATGATTTATAACGTTTAAAAACATTACTTTTAAACGAAATACATTTTTAAACGTAATCCATGTTTATCGTTAAAAACCCGGCGCCCTTTTTTCCCATCGCCCCTTTTTAACGTACGCAGAAAGCCCTAGGTCCTCAAGTGGTTAAGTAGCGCTGTTCATTTCTTTGCTAAATACATTATTGTAGGTGGGCTAAAAATAATGGGAAAAAAACATACATACAGCAGTGGGTGTTAATGACTTCCTTCTGCTCTTGATCATATTTCTGTAGAAAACGGCTTAAAATCAGGCACACCTTCCTCAATGCAGCAGAGGTACTATTCACTGTCCAAGAAGGACACATGGGGGCAGAATGGCACAGGGGGAATGAGGGAGGTACGAGGGGACAAAAGGAGGCACAAAGGGTAACAAAAGCAGGCACGGGGGGATAGAGGGATGCACGGTGGGGGTGGGGGGAGAGGTGACACAAAGGGACACAGTGGAGAGGCTGCCTGCAACTTAAACTATCCAGACCTGTGATGTCTGCTCTCCAGGGACCGGTAATGCTGCAGCTGCTGCTGCTCTTCAGGTAACAAACATCCTGCTACTGCCCACATGCAGCAGAAGCAAGTGAATGAACACTTGTGGGAGGAGTGGCTTTGTTTGGGGTGTGGTTTCATTTGGAGGCAGGGCTCTGTTTTTTTGGGGGGGAAGGGGTATTAACCAGGGACATGGCATCCCCCAGGAACAATGGCACTCCAGGCAATGGCCTGGAATGTCTTTGGTTAAAAACAGCCCTGCTTACTATGATTCAATACACAGGCGTCTCACCCACCAGGCAGCTATAAATTCTTGCCTAGAGCGGCAGGAGGAGCCAGGAGCGCTGCTGAGTAGTGAGAGAAGAAATGCCTCTCAGCCCACTCAGGTATCAGTTTACACAGCAGCAGCTAACAGCAGACTCATAACTGATTCACTGACTGATTAATTCAGTTCCTTCAGCTCAATGATTCAAAGAACCACAGTAATGAACTGATTAATTCAGTTCCTTCAGCTCAATGATTCAAAGAACCACAGTAATGAGTGAGAGAAGGCTCCGAGTACAGCATCTGCTCCTGAGTCCTGACTCTTCACTCTGATTCACTGATTCATTCAGTTCCTCTCTCTCTGCTACTGGTAAGTGCGTGGATGTAGATACTGAGCATAGCAGGATTAGCAGCCTGGCATGGACTGCACCCCAGGCTGCCTTTTATTCAGTGATTTAGGGCTGCTCTGGTGTCTGGTGTATTCAGGTTTGTTGTTGTACAGCAATGTGAAACACTAGGCTAGCTGATAAAAGTGCAATTAGAGGACAGGCAAGCTGGTAAATATACACAGCATGATGCAGAGCTTGCCTGGAGGGTCCATGGGAAAACATCTGTCTTGTCTCTCCCCATTGTTATAATGACTGCATGTGCAGGTAAGGTGTTAAACAGGTTGAAAAGTTTTGTCAGTCCCTAGACTCCAGGAGGGCTGCTTTCTGACTTGTGTGGGAGACTGGCAGGGACAGCAGTCCTATTACTGGCAACTAGTCTCTGTGTAATGTGGGACTGCAATACAGATTAGCTCTCTGCTCCATCTCCTGCTATTCTCACTCTCACTCCACTCCGCCTCTCTCTGGGCTAGTGCACGACAAAAATCGCAATAGCAATCGCTAGCAATTTGCAAATGCGACTTGATAATTTGGGCTGAGGCTGCCATTATAACGGGCCTCAAGTCTATGTTTCCCCACAGGCCAAAAGGTCCCAGTCCTCCCTTGGTAGCAGCATAGTGTGTGTGTATAGTGTATATCTACTGTGTGTTGTGTGTGTATAGTGTGTGTGTGTGTGTGTGTGTGTATAGTGTGTGTGTATAGTGTGTGTGTGTGTGTGTGTGTGTACTGTGTGTGTACTGTGTATAGTGTGTGTGTACTGTGTATAGTGTGCGTGTGTGAGTGTGTGTGTACTGTGTATAGTGTGTGTTGTGTGTACTGTGTGTATGTGTATATTGTGTGTGTGTGGTGTGTGTGTGAGTGCATGCCGCAATAAGTATATTTTATGGTGAAAAATGCTCTGCTGCATTACAACTATTTTCTGGTGAACCCATGCTGCAATAAGTGTATTTTCTGGTGAAACGCTGCTGTATTATGATTTTCGGGAGTCTTGGGGGTGGGATTCACCACAGGGGTGGGGGGTATGGGCCTGGGGGGCAATCACGGGGGGCGCTACCCGCCACAATACAGGCCCCCCCCCGCATACCCCTTGCGCAGCCTGGCCAATCGCCGCCAGGCTGCGCTATGGGGTGGATCGGGATTCCCTGTGACGTCACGACGTCGGCGACGTCGATGACGTCACGCCGTTCGTCGCCATGGTGACGGGGGAAGCCCTCAAGGAAATCCCGTTCAGAACGGGATTTTCTTATGGGCAAGCGGCGCCGGCGGCGATCAGTAAATACGGGGGGATGCCGCAGGGAGGAGGGAAGCATGTAGCTAGTGCTAGCGCTAGGCTAGCTACATGCTTAAAAAAAAAAAAGGTGATAAAAACCCTCCCGCGCCCTCGCAGCCGCACTTATCATACCGCCAGGGAGGTTAAGTAGCGCTGTTCATTTCTTTGCTATGTACTAATTTAATTCATTTTTTTACACATAACCTGTCTACCACTGGAGGATGTTGGTCAGCTGCTCCAACTTAGCAGCCTTATGTGTATGATAGGTGTGTATTTTATCCCACAAGTGGGGCTTGCACTCTCTTGCAGGTAGGCACTTATCTGTTTTTAAGTAGCGCTGTTCATTTCTTTGCTAAATACATTATTGTAGGTGGGCTAAAAATAATGGAAAAAAAACATACATACAGCAGTGGGTGTTAATGACTTCCTTCTGCTCTTGATCATATTTCTGTAGAAAACTGCTTAAAATCAGGCACACCTTCCTCAATGCAGCAGAGGTACTATTCACTGTCCAAGAAGGACACATGGGGGCAGAATGGCACAGGGGGAATGAGGGAGGTACAAGGGGACAAAAGGAGGCACAAAGGGTAACAAAAGCAGGCACAGGGGGATAGAGGGATGCACGGTGGGGGTGAGGGGAGAGGTGACACAGCGGGACACAGTGGAGAGGCTGCCTGCAACTTAAACTATCCAGACCTGTGATGTCTGCTCTCCAGGGACCGGTAATGCTGCAGCTGCTGCTGCTCTTCAGGTAACAAACATCCTGCTACTGCCCACATGCAGCAGAAGCAAGTGAATGAACACTTGTGGGAGGAGTGGCTTTGTTTGGGGTATGGTTTCATTTGGAGGCAGGGCTCTGTTTTTTTTTTTTGGGGGGGGGGGGGGGGTATTAACCAGGGACATGGCATCCCCCAGGAACAATGGCACTCCAGGCAATGGCCTGGAATGTCTTTGGTTAAAAACGGCCCTGCTTACTATGGATCAATACACAGGCGTCTCACCCACCAGGCAGCTATAAATTCTTGCCTAGAGCGGCAGGAGGAGCCGGGATCGCTGCTGAGTAGTGAGAGAAGAAATGCCTCTCAGCCCACTCAGGTATCAGTTTACACAGCAGCAGCTAACAGCAGACTCATAACTGATTCACTGACTGATTAATTCAGTTCCTTCAGCTCAATAATTCAAAGAACCACAGTAATGAACTGATTAATTCAGTTCCTTCAGCTCAATGATTCAAAGAACCACAGTAATGAGTGAGAGAAGGCTCCGAGTACAGCATCTGCTCCTGAGTCCTGACTCTTCACTCTGATTCACTGATTCATTCAGTTCCTCTCTCTCTGCTACTGGTAAGTGCGTGGATGTAGATACTGAGCATAGCAGGATTAGCAGCCTGGCATGGACTGCACCCCAGGCTGCCTTTTATTCAGTGATTTAGGGCTGCTCTGGTGTCTGGTGTATTCAGGTTTGTTGTTGTACAGCAATGTGAAACACTAGGCTAGCTGATAAAAGTGCAATTAGAGGACAGGCAAGCTGGTAAATATACACAGCATGATGCAGAGCTTGCCTGGAGGGTCCATGGGAAAACACCTGTCTTGTCTCTCCCCATTGTTATAATGACTGCATGTGCAGGTAAGGTGTTAAACAGGTTGAAAAGTTTTGTCAGTCCCTAGACTCCAGGAGGGCTGCTTTCTGACTTGTGTGGGAGACTGGCAGGGACAGCAGTCCTATTACTGGCAACTAGTCTCTGTGTAATGTGGGACTGCAATACAGATTAGCTCTCTGCTCCATCTCCTGCTATTCTCACTCTCACTCCACTCCGCCTCTCTCTGGGCTAGTGCACGACAAAAATCGCAATAGCAATCGCTAGCAATTTGCAAATGCGACTTGATAATTTGGGCTGAGGCTGCCATTATAACGGGCCTCAAGTCTATGTTTCCCCACAGGCCAAAAGGTCCCAGTCCTCCCTTGGTAGCAGCATAGTGTGTGTATAGTGTATATCTACTGTGTGCTGTGTGTGTATAGTGTGTGTGTGTGTGTGTGTGTGTGTGTATATATAGTGTGTGTGTGTGTACTGTGTGTGTACTGTGTGTGTACTGTGTATAGTGTGTGTGTACTGTGTATAGTGTGTGTGTGTGAGTGTGTGTGTACTGTGTATAGTGTGTGTGTTGTGTGTACTGTGTGCATGTGTATAATGTGTGTGTGTGGTGTGTGTGTGAGTGCATGCCGCAATAAGTATATTTTATGGTGAAAAATGCTCTGCTGCATTACAACTATTTTCTGGTGAACCCATGCTGCAATAAGTGTATTTTCTGGTGAAACGCTGCTGTATTATGATTTTCGGGAGTCTTGGGGGTGGGATTCACCACAGGGGTGGGGGTATGGGCCTGGGGGGCAATCACGGGGGGCGCTACCCACCACGATACAGGCCCCCCCCCCCCCCCCCCCCGCATACCCCTTGCCCAGCCTGGCCAATCGCCGCCAGGCTGCGCTATGGGGTGGATCGGGATTCCCTGTGACGTCACGACGTCGGCGACGTCGATGACGTCACGCCGTTCGTCGCCATGGTGACGGGGGAAGCCCTCAAGGAAATCCCGTTCAGAACGGGATTTTCTTATAGGCAAGCGGCGCCGGTGGCGATCGGTAAATACGGGGGGATGCCGCAGGGAGGAGGGAAGCATGTAGCTAGTGCTAGCGCTAGGCTAGCTACATGCTAAAAAAAAAAAAAAAAGGTGATAAAAACCCTCCCGCGCCCTCGCAGCCGCACTTATCATACCGCCAGGGAGGTTAAGTAGCGCTGTTCATTTCTTTGCTATGTACTAATTTAATTCATTTTTTTACACATAACCTGTCTACCACTGGAGGATGTTGGTCAGCTGCTCCCACTTAGCAGCCTTATGTGTATGATAGGGGTGTATTTTATCCCACAAGTGGGGCTTGCACTCTCTTGCAGGTAGGCACTTATCTGTTTTTAAGTAGCGCTGTTCATTTCTTTGCTAAATACATTATTGTAGGTGGGCTAAAAATAATGGAAAAAAAAACATACATACAGCAGTGGGTGTTAATGACTTCCTTCTGCTCTTGATCATATTTCTGTAGAAAACTGCTTAAAATCAAGCACACCTTCCTCAATGCAGCAGAGGTACTATTCACTGTCCAAGAAGGACACATGGGGGCAGAATGGCACAGGGGGAATGAGGGAGGTACAAGGGGACAAAAGGAGGCACAAAGGGTAACAAAAGCAGGCACGGGGGGATAGAGGGATGCATGGTGGGGGTGGGGGGAGAGGTGACACAGAGGGACACAGTGGAGAGGCTGCCTGCAAATTAAACTATCCGGACCTGTGATGTCTGCTCTCCAGGGACCAGTAATGCTGCAGCTGCTGCTGCTCTTCAGGTAACAAACATCCTGCTACTGCCCACATGCAGCAGAAGCAAGTGAATGAACACTTGTGGGAGGAGTGGCTTTGTTTGGGGTGTGGTTTCATTTGGAGGCAGGGCTCTGTTTTTTTTTTTTGTTGGGGGCATTAACTAGGGACGCATACAGTCAAAAATGGCGCAGAGTAAAAAATGGTGCACCGTTCTGCCGATCATAAAACGCTATTTACCGTTTTACGGTAAATAGCGTTTTATAAAACAGCCAAACAGTGCGCCATTGAAAAATTCAGGGAGCTAGAGAGGCAGCGGATTCGGGCTGGAGGAGAGGCAGCGGGCAGTGGGCTGGCAGCGGAGGTCGAGCTGAAGGAGAGGCAGCGGGCTGGCAGCGGGGTCGGGCTGGAGAGGCAGCCGGCAGTGGGCTGGCAGCGAGGGTCGGGCTGGAGAGGCAGCGGGGTGGAGGGAGTAGGAGTAGTTAGCATGTGTATACATTACCTTGTCCCGGCCGGCGAACGCTCCTTCACTTCATAGCTTGCACGAGTCCTGCATCCAGCCAATCACCATGCGGCTTCAGTTTCCACATAGTGATTGGCTGGATGCAGGACTCCTGCAAGCTATGAAATGAAGGAGCGATCGCCGGCCGGGACAAAGTAATGTATACACATGCTAACTAATCCTACTCCCTCCACCCCGCTGCCTCTCCAGCCCGAACCCCGCTGCCAGCCTGCTGCCTCACCACCCTGACCCCGCTGCCAGCCCGCTGCCTCTCCAGCTTGACCCCCGCTGCCAGCCCACAGCCCGATCCCTGCAAAAAAAAATAATTAACATATAAAACAATAAATATCGTTTTAAGTGCAGCGCCATTGTGACACTATTGGCGCTGTGCGCCATTTTTGCCTGTCCCCCCAGGGCCATGGCATCCCCCAGGAACAATGGCACTCCAGGCAATGGCCTGGAATGTCTTTGGTTAAAAACGGCCCTGCTTACTATGGATCAATATCAATAAACTTCACAGATACATAGAGACAGTCAAGGAGCAAGCAATATGACATGAACTTTATTCATAAGGCTTCAATAGCCACAAAATGTATGCCCACAGATCTCTCTGCAGCTAGTGACTCCACCTTGGAAACCTGGGAATGTTTGTGCGGCGCATAAGACCATCAAAGTGTCATAACTATGGTATCTCTTTTAATTAATCCACGATAGAAGAAGAAAAGTAGATCCGGCACCAATCTGCTGCTTCAGTAGAATTTTAATCCAACAGGTACAGTAAGGTTTAACAATGGAAGATACAAAAAGACGGCCTGACAGCCGTTTCGCAGGTCACCCCGCTTCGTCAGAGGCCGCCTGCGAAACGGCTGTCAGGCCGTCTTTTTGTATCTTCCATTGTTAAACCTTACTGTACCTGTTGGATTAAAATTCTACTGAAGCAGCAGATTGGTGCCGGATCTACTTTTCTTCTTCTATCCTGGATACATATCTGTTTTATTGTGAGCACAGTTTGCTCGGTAACTTAATCCAACTGCAATATTCCAGCAGCATTGAGTGCCAGTCACCTTTGCATCTTCTGTTTGAACTCTTTTAATGAATGCTATGTAATATTTGTTTCACATTTATCATGTGATTATTAAAATGCAGAGTTCCTTTTATTTTTCTTTCTAGGTAAATGGTACAAGCGGCATCTTACATATCAGGTTGTGAACTGGCCGTGGTACTTGTCCCAGCATCAGGTGAGGCAAGCAGTAAAAGCAGCATTTGGACTGTGGAGTAACGTCTCCTCCCTGACCTTCTCCGAAGCACAAAGTGACCCAGCAAATATCCGCCTGGCTTTCTACGATGGAGAGCACAACGATGGTGCTAGACACGCATTTGATGGTCCAGGTACTATTGCATTTCTTTTTGGAATTTTTGTTTTTAAAAGACACACATGCTACATTAGTGTAGAGAGGACATCAGTTCATTACGATGTGGCTGAGATGTGTTTTCTCTGTGGAGATGTTTCCATACCTTATTAATAAAATATCTGAACAGCCAGCAGCAGGCAAAATGAAAACTGCTAAACATAAATCTGATATTACTTTTCTCAACAACTTTTAATAAGAATGAGTGGGATGAGTGTGCATGTTGGTGGGCGTTGTCCATGACAGAGAGTGTTAACTGACCTATGTCGCTGCCTCCCGCCAGTGTGCTGCAGGCTGCCCGTCATCTTCCCAACACTTCCGCCTTCACAACTGCACATTGGGCTGTAAAGGAGAACGTGTCGGGATGATGGAGGGCAGCCTGCAGCACAGGGAGGCAATGACATAGAGTAGGTAACACTTTCTGCCATGGACAATGCACACCAACATGCAGGTTCAGCTAAACTGAATTTTGTGTTCCTTATCCTTTAGTGCTTTCCACATTATAATTCCTGGAAATGTACCATGCAGATAAGATGAGAAATAATTTTTCTGTGAGAAAACATAGGAGAAAGGTTTGCACATGACTCCAATTGTAGGTAGCAGGTTCTTAGTAAGTCTAACCTCTAGCGTGTAATCCAAAGAACTATCATATTTTATGCATTTTCACGTCCTCAAATACATGTATTCTATGACACACAGAACAACAATTAGAATACAACAGAGAACAAGCCTGATAAGACTTTTACAGCTTTACACCACACACACCACACACACCACACACCACATACACCACATACACCACACACCACATACACCACATACACCACACACCACACACATGCTGAATAAGGGTGTGTATAGACTGCTCCCATTCCATACATACTGAAGTGAAGTGTCATTGCATACCTGAGGTTACTGTCTGTGCTTTCTCCACAGTCCTGGAGTTAATATGCAAATAAAAAACGCTTCTGTGGCTGTTTATTTGCAGAAGCTTTAGACACCAATAGAACAATTCATTTTCAGTTGGTCAGAATGCAGGACACCTTGGAATGGGTGTAGAGAACCTCCACAAACAGAAAACTTAAAGGTGGCCACACACGATACAATAAAATTATCCGATTTTACGTCAATTCGATAAATATGAATTTAAATCAAAAGCTTTTTTTTCATTCGACTAAAAAAAATCCGATCGGATTTCCCGTTTTTTTCCGATTTTTATCAATCTGGAATGCTGGGAATTTTTCATCAATTTTTCTAAAGATTGTATGGTGGGGGTTAGATTGTCAATTTATTCATATACACACCCTAGCAATTTTCTCAGAGTTTCCAATCATTTTTATCATAATTGGGGAAAAATTTAACATATGTGTGGTACATTGGTCATATTTTTGAAATCTTACAATCAGTCAGAAAAATTGCTTGCAATTTTTAAATTGAACAGATATTTAAAAAATAGTATGGTGGGTGACCACCTTTAAGCCTCATCTACACGCGTAGATGAGGCTCCGATCCGGCGGCTTAATTAGCCGCCGGATCGCCTCTTCCGCGTCCCCACCACGTCCCTGCTCGCCCGCGCGTGCACCAGATTCGATACCCGCTCGTCCCCGCTCCGCGCCGCTTATCTTCCGCTCGATTCCCTGCCATTGTCCCCTCGCGGGGAACGAGCAGGGAATCGGTGGTAGCAAGATCCGACCTGTCGGATCTTATCAATCAAGCCGCATGAGCGGCTCGATTGATAAGCCACATCGCCGCCTCATCTACGCGTGTAGATGAGGCTTTAGTTTTAAGGTGGTCACTAATGATCCAATCTTTTTCATCCAATTTTACCAAATCTATGTAGTATAAGGGTAAACTAAGTGGGCCATATGCAATTCACTTTTTCACCTAGGAGATAATTTTTCATCTTCAATTTAAAATAACTTTCCAGCGCTTTTCAACTTAAAAAGTACCAAAAAGTAGGTAAAAAAGTGCTATCAAAATTATTGTGAGTATTTTCTTGTATTCTGGTGACTTAAAATGCATTTTATTGACAAGTTTAAAAATCTCACCTAGGAGAAAACTCAGGAGAAAAAGTTAATTGCATATGGGCCCGTGAATATATTGAATGACTAATATAGGCAGTCCCTTATATTACACAGAAATGGTAAGATTGAGTAAAAAAGATTGGATCATTAGTGTCCACCATTAACCATTTCTTGGCATGAGTATAACTGCTTACAGGTCTGCTTTAAAGAGAACCTAAACTGAGAAGGTGGATTTTTCCTTTTAAAATAATACCAGTTGCCTGACTCTCCTGCTGATCCGGTGTCTCTACTTTTAGCCATAGCCCCTCCACAAGCATGCAGATCAGGTGCTCTGACTAGAGTCAGACTGGATTAGCTGCATGCTTGTTTCAGGTCTGTGATTCAGCCACTGCTGCAGTCAGTCCGCAAGACTGCCAGGCAACTGGTATGGTTTAAAAGGAAACCTCCATATTCCTCTCAGTTTAGGTTCCCTTTAAGTGGCAATGTCAGGATGAGCCTCTGTGACAGAAAGTTGGGAGCCATTTCTGTTGAAAAGCTAGTGTGTGTACAGCCGACCCGATGCATTGCCAAAATATCTAGAATGTCAGATCATCTTGCGTGAGCACATTGTTCCCCTCCTTACATCTGCCAGAAACCACTCTATTATGCCCTACATCATTGTCCCCCGCCCCTCCCAAGTCATGTATTGTACATACTGGTACATGTGGATAGTTGATATACTTTCAGATAACACAGTATTTTGACACATGGTATAAACGCTTTGGTGTTGTATTCAGTGTACTTTAATGCGCTTTACAACAGCTTATATAATACTGTAACGTAATAACAAAAATATGAAATACCAAAACATTACATACATTTTGTACATGAGAAAAACGTATCTTTGATCTGGGGCATAACTAAAGGGGAGTAGCCCCTGCGATGGCAGTGGGGGCCAAAGCTATGGGGGCCCAACTACTAACCTTCCCTTCCTCCAATACTGGGGACTATACTTCAGATCAGGTGTTTTTGCGGCTACACTTGTCTTGGGTGTGAAGATCATGATGACCTCACTTGTTTATGACCCTTGTGAGATGGGCCCCAAAGCCATGAAAGCTATCATGGGAAGGGATAGGCCCATGAATTGTAGCTACTCCACTGTTTGAGTTGTTGGTAACTTGAGAATTTGTAAGTAGGGGACTATGTGTACATGGTTTTGCACTTAGTTTCATGTTTCAATACTATCACAGCAATGGTACTATTCATTTTCAATCAAAATTGAAATATCTGATCAAAATTGGAAGGCGTTGTGCGTTACAATGATCATTGCTCACAAATTGAAAGTCAGATCCCCTATTTGTAAGGTCTGAATTTTTGTCAGTACAGTGCAACCTTGGTTTGCGAGCATAATTCATTTGTGAAACATGCTTGTAATCCAAAGCACTCTTATATCAAAGCGAATTTCCCCTTAAAGAGACTCCGTAACAAAAATTGCATCCTGTTTTTTATCATCCTACAAGTTCCAAAAGCTATTCTAATGTGTTCTGGCTTACTGCAGCACTTTCTGCTATCACAGTCTCTGTAATAAATCAATGTATCTTTCCCTTGTCAGACTTGTCAGCCTGTGTCTGGAAGGCTGCCAAGTTCTTCAGTGTTGTGGTTCTGCTATGAATTCCCCCTTCTAGGCCCCTCTATGCACACTGCCTGTGTAGTATTTAGATTAGAGCAGCTTCTCTCTTCTCTATTATCTTTTACAAGCTGGATAAATCGTCCTCTGAGCTGGCTGGGCTTTCACATACTGAAGAATTACAGACAAGGGGAAAGCTGTTTGCAGGAGAAAAAAGAGCAGCCTGAAACTTCAGTGCATGAGAACTGCAGGGAGAAAGAAACACACAAATGATCTCTTGAGATTCAAAAGGAAGGCTGTATACAGCCTGCTTGTGTATGGATGTATGTTCTATGTGTGGACATACTGTACATCAACCTACTTCCTGTTTTGGTGGCCATTTTGTTTGTTTATAAACAAACTTTTTAAAACTGTTTTTAACCACTTTTAATGCGGCGAGGAGCGGCGAAATTGTGACAGAGGGTAATAGGAGATGTCCCCTAACACACTGGTATGTTTACTTTTGTGCGATTTTAACAATACAGATTATCTTTAATGAACCTCCAGACTAAAAATCGACTCAGCAGCAATGAAAAGGCCTGGTGTTTCTTTAACAGTTTCACAGCATCAGAACATTGTTTCTCTTATACAAGCCTCATTTTTAGATTCACAGAAGAAAACTGCCCGGGCATTTTTCCACTGATGCTGTGCAAAGCATGATGGGATTTCTGATGTTGTTGCTCTCGTTCTGCTGTTTTGGTGCAATTTTTTTTTCTTACATTTTGAATTTGACATTTGAAGCCTAGGGTGTGCAGCTGGGAGGGGTTATCAGGACACAGGACAGTTGGAACTGTGTCTCCTGCTCCCTGTCACCTCCTTTCAACCAAAAAGATGGCTGCCCCCATGACAAAGATGGCAGCCCCCATGAATCACAAACATTTGCCTGTTCTTTTAAAACAGGGCGAGTAAGAGATTATATTACCAATCTATTCTAATTAACATAACTAATGTAACTTAATGACAGTATGTTTGTTTAGGCTGAAGTTCCCCTTTAAGAATTAATGGAAACGCAGTTGATTTGTTCCACAATCCAAAATCCGTTATGGTAAAATATTATAAAATTGAAATGTAAACAAGACTTTCACGATAACAGAATCATTGCCATCTGTTGGCTCGCCCCAACCTTTTTTTGTGTGGCTTTAACAACTTATCCAGTGACAGTTACTTTTGCGGATTTCATGGAAATGTGACTTTACACAGTCTCTACACTCAGATTAAATACAATCCTGCAGCGGCAAATGGAGAAAAACAATCGGCTCAGCTGTGATGACATGACGCGTGTATACTTTTTTTTTCTTGTATATCAAGTCAAAATCTGTTGTTTTGCAGGTGGCGCCCTGGCACATGCCTTCTTTCCAAGGAGAGGAGAGGCCCACTTTGATAATGCTGAACACTGGTCCTTGAATGGGAAGGGGAGAAATCTATTTGTCGTCCTGGCACATGAAATCGGGCACACTCTTGGTCTTCAGCATTCGCTCTCTAGAAATGCCCTCATGTCTCCATATTACAAGAAACTAGGCAAAGATTATGTGCTGAATTTTGATGATGTCTTTGCAATCCAAAACCTCTATGGTAACATTATCTTCTTATAATAGGAAAATATACTGACTGTGAATATTTCTTATGAAGTACATTTCCAGCAGCATGCATGCTTGAATTATGAATTATATGTCTATGGAGGAGGAATTCTCTGGCGTTGACTTGCTTTGATAACAAGTAGTAGTCAGGTCAGCAGGATCAATTCCTGACAAATTTCCCAAGATCAATAGGTGTTTATGCGGGTTGAGTTTCAGTTGACATACCATGTGTGTCCCTGTTGGAGGTATAACTTTATTTCCTAATGCCTCCACTATAGTCTCGCAACCAACACTGGAATGCAAACCTCTTAGGTGCATCATTAGCATAGTTTACAATTACTATAAATTTGAAAAGTACCTACCTCACACTTGGCCAAGGCAGCCATTAAAATCCTAAACATACCATAGGCCCTGTATAACATAAACGTTTGGACTCACTTTGGGCTTATCATGCAATTTAAACCTGAGGGGTGAGGCCCGAGGGCCTTCCGAAAATTTACCCGACAATGGTCCTGCACAGAGTGGGGGTAAGTATACTAAAGGTGGCCCCGTCGTAAAGAGCCGTAAAGCGCGTCTGCATGACGCAAAATGCGTTATGCGGACGCGCTTTATGGCTCTTTACGACGGGGAATGCGGAAGAAGAGGACGCTTTGCCCGAGGACGACTGGCAGTCGTCCGAAAACGAAACTTAGCCGCGGAGGGAGACCGGAGGGCACCGAAGGACCGGCGCGGGCACAGGACGGCTGCAGGAGGCTCGGGAAAGCCCCCAGGTAAGTGATTTTTTTCCCCACCAGTTAAGGTTCCCTTTAAGTCTAATGGTTCAGTTCACACTTGAGCATTCACTCAGCGGAAAATAGTTGCTTGGCAACCTTAACATCTCACACACATTATGCAGGCAATGGCAGCTCATGTGGCCACACCTGGAACCCCAAAGCCGCTGGATGTTGCTTTCAGGGCAGTGTGAACACAGTCTTCTTTAAAGGGACACTTAAGTCATCCCAAAAAATGAGTTTTACTCACCTGGGGGTTCCAGCAGCCCCCTGCAGCTGTATTGTGCCCACGCAGACTCCCTCTGAGCCTCCTGTCCCCGCTGGCAGCCACTTCCGGTTTCGGCGACAGGAGCCGACAGGCACGGAACGCGAGTGATTCTTCGCGCTCCCGGCCACAATAACACCTTCTATGCTGCTATAGCATAGAGTATATACCATATAGCAGCATAGATGGCGCTATTGTGGCCGGGAAAGCGAAGATTTACTCGCGCTCCCTGCCTGTCAGCTCATGTCGCCGAAACCGGATGTGGCTGCTGGCGGGGCCGGAAGGATCTGATGGAGACTGCGTGGGCACCGGACAGCTGCAGGTGGCGGCTGGAAGCCCCAGGTGAGTAAAACTAATTTTTTTGGGGATGACTTAAGTGTCCCTTTAATGTTGGGCATCATTTGCTTGCAACAGGCAAATTTAAATCGATATAGATGCACATTGATCAAAAGCACAGCGGGCAGTTCTACCTTCATGTCTGTGGTTCTTTTACTAGCAAGATTGTGACTGTTACCCCTCCACCGGCTTGCAGAGTTCCTGAGCTAGTCTTGGGTGCTGGAATAAACAGGAAATTAGATAACACAGATAGCAAAATGTCTGTGATTTTAACTTGCACACGTTCTATCTTAAATTGGAGAGAAAAAAAGAAGTTTACAGCTGGCCTTTAAGCTAGATATCTCTACTCTACTATATAGCCATAGCTTTGATTACAGTGGTAAAGATGGTTATAACACTTACAGCAGACAATGCATGTGCAAAATATTGCTTGCTCAATTACTTTTAAACACTTTCAGGAAGAAAGGTTAATGGACACAGTGTGATTTAAAAAGGGATTTGCAATCTATTGAATCACAATTTACTTTGTTTGTGTATCAGGGGCGCCCTCAAGTGGCAGGCTGGTGCAGCTCCCTGGGAGACAATTTGTTTCATTTGAAGACTGGAGTGTGGAGAAGAGAGGTGCTGCAGAAGGTGGAGTCAAGTCTTACTGTCAGTCCCTGTTTGATGCTGTCACTTGGGGTAAGAACTTCGCTGACAGTAAGAACTTTATGTCATATTTATAATGCAAGAAAGGTACATTACTCAGAAAGCATATACTGTAATAATATCAGTGAAGCCTACACAATATAGACATATACAAGTATATGTTATTATTGGCATTAAGGGATTCTGGAAAGTAACATGGCATAAAGAGGAAACAATCTCATTTACATGTTGAGTGATGAACAGGAATGGCCATTGGTCAGCACTACCTCCCGCCCAAACAACTGACTGCTATGCTGTGCAATCACATTCAGGATAATTTAATTCAATTTCTTGCCCACCCTGTCAGAATGCTGAAAGGAGCAGAATTATTATTATATTGACATAACGATTCCAGACCCCCCAAGGAAGCATTTTCTGAAGGACATAGTAAACCAACACTGACTTGCCTAGCGAGGTCTCTGGCACACATTGTAGTGATATGCACTGTGCGTGTGACTTCCTCACTAGGGGCGGTGTGTTTGTCTATTTACTACATCTTTGAGAAAAGGGTCTCTTGAGGCCGGAAATGTTGGAATCTTTATGCTGATATAGTAAGATATTTCTGCAACACGAGGGCCAGCCTGACTTGATATCTAGTCTATATGTTACGATGACGTACATCATATACAGGCGTTCTGCATCCACTGATAGGCCTAAACTAAGGATAGTGCAGGGTCTAATTCTGTGTCTTTATTCCACACTATCCATTGGTGTGAACTGGTGCTAGTTACTGGACAGTCTAACCAGTGGTCAGGGCCGTGCAGAGGGTCCTTAAGTGGGGGGTGCTCAAATTTAAAAAAGGGGCCTGGCAATGCCTTCCCCTGCATCCCCCCCCCCCCCCACCTCATTTCTGGCTAGGGGGTATAGATTGTCATGTGGGTGCTGAATGCAGATGCTGGGTGCCATGTGGGTTATGGGTGTAAGTACTGAGTGTCATGTGGGTTCTGGCTATGTTTGGGTATCGAGTGTCATGCGGGTGTTGATTGCAAGAACTTAGTGCCATGTAAGATCTGGGTGCATGTACTGAATGTCATGTGGGTGCTGGGTGCAGGTACCGGGTGTGACATGGGTGCGAATACTTGGCGCCATGCCTGTACTGGGTGCTGGCTATGGGTGGGCTTTGGGCATCACATGGGTTTTGAATGCAGGTACTTTGGGTGCGGGTACGGGTTAAGTGGATACTTGGTGCAGATAGTGGGTGCCATGTGGAAGCTGTGTGCAGGTGTGAGTACTGGGTGCAATTTTAGGCCTGGGTGCAGATACTTGGTGTCATGTGAGTGTGAGATCTGGGTGCCAGCTATGAGGGGAAGGGGTGGCTGATGGGAAAAGTAGAGGTTAGTGTGGGTGCTGCAGGAAGGGGCAGGGCCATGCAGAGGATCCTCAAGGGTGTGGTGCTCAAATTTGAAATCGTAAATCGTGCTACATTGTGTATGTAATACCCCCTCTCCAGAAAGCATAAGGTAGTCTTAACCCCCCCCCCCCCCAAACACACACACACACACACACACACACACACACACACACACACACACACACACACACACACACCTTTATAGCAGTATCAGGCAGACTTTGTGTCTCCTTCCAACTCTTTTGGTGCTACCACCCTCAAATCAGCAGGTGGGTTAGAGTGGGCACAGTGGAGCCCACTGTGGAGGCACAGACTCACCTTTCATTACTGGGACCTCTGTCCCTCTTGATCAGCACCCAAACCTCTTTTCAAGCAAAGAAGTTGTTACCAATATGCAGTGGTTGCTAAGCATTAGTAGATGCAAAACTGCAGCAAGTGCCAAGGTGCAGTGGGTGCCCAGATGCAGTAATGGTAAGATGCAAAGGTTCACTTTGTGGTAAGTTGCAGTGGGTGCCGAGATACCAAAGTAAAGTCTGTGTCAAGCTGCTTTGGGTACCAAGGTCCAGTTTGTATTGGGTGTTTATTTGCAATGGGTGCTATGCAGTATTGGGTGCTGAATGAGTAGCGGATCGTAACAATCGTGGGTGCCATGTGAGTGCTAATTGGTACAGGGAGCCATGTGAGTGTTGGACATGAGTGAGTAGGGAGTGCCATGTGTGGTCTGGATGTGTGCCATGGGAGAGTACTGTGTCTCATATGGGTTCGGACCAAGGATGGGTACTGGGTGCTATTTGGATGCTGGCCATGGACGTGGGTACTATGTGTATATAATGGCTTTGGAACTTGGTGCTGTGTGAGTACTGTGCCATGTGGATGTTGATTATGGGGGTATGTGGGTCTTAGGTGCAAATACTGAGTGCCAAGTGGGTACTGGGAGTGAGTACATGGCGACATATGGGTAATGGGTGCTGGCTAATGGGGTATTTGTTGTCATGTGGGTGCTAATGGCAGATGCTGGGTGCCATGTGGGTTCTGGGTGCTGGCACAGGGTGTCATGTGGAGTCTGGCTGTATGGGTGTGTATCAACCATCATGTAGGTGTTGATTGCTGGTACTCAGTCCCTTTTGAGTTCTGGGTACACAAGTACTGGATGTCATATGTGAGTGCTTGCTGTGGGTGCTGGGCACCAAGTGGAGGCTTAGTGCAACTCGAACTACTGCAGATGAAACATGTGGGTGTTGGGTGCAGGTACTGGGTATCACATAGGTGCAAATACTTGGTGCCATGCCTGCACTGGGTGCTAGCTCTGGGTGGGTGTTGTGTGTCAAGTGGGTTCTGAGTGCAGGTACTTCGGGTGCTAGTACTGGTTATGTGAGTGGGTGCCATGTGGAAGCTGTGTGCAGGTGTGAGTAGTGAGTGACATGTCAGAGCTGGGTGCAAGTACTGTGCCATGTAGGTGTGAGTACTGGGTGCCAGCTATAGGGTGAAGGGGTGCAGGTATTGGGTGTCATGTGGCTGTTTGATGCAAGTACTAAGTGCCATATTGAGGCCAGATGTGAGTATTGGGTCCTGCTTGGTGCAAGTACTGGGTTCTTGCTATAGTGGGGGTTACTGGTTGAGTGTAATGTGGGTGCTGAATATTGGTGGGATTGCTGTGGGTGCAGGGGGTGGGAGATCACTTTGGGTACTGCTATGAATGGAATAGTTGCTGCTAGGGGAGGTCGAGGTCAGTGTGGATGATGGGGGGAAGGGTAGGTCACTGTGGGTGCTGGGGGGAGAAGTAACTGTGGGTGCTGTGGAAGGTAGAGGTCAGTATGGGTGCTTAAGGAAAGGGAGGTCGCTGTGGGTCCTTTGGGGGAGATCACTGTGGGTCTCGGCAGGTAGAGGTCATTGTGGGTGCAGGGGGTGGGAGGTCACTATGGGTGCTGCTATGAATGGCATAGTTGCTGCTAAGGGAGGTAGAGATCAGTGTGGGAGCTGGGGGAAGGGTAGGCCACTGTGGGTGCTGGGAGAAGTCAGTGTGGTTACTGGAGGAGGGAATGGATGCTGGGTGTTGGAAGAAGCCACTGTGGGCGCTGGCAATGGGAGAGGTCACTGTAGGTGCTGCTTTTGGGATGGGAGGTCCCTGTGGATGCTGCAGGGGACAGGAGGGTAGCCACTGGGGGAGGGAAAAATCACTGTGGGTGCTGGGGGAGGGAGAGGTCACTGTGGGTTCTAGGTGGAGGGAGAGGTCACTATGGGTCCCAGGTGGAGGGAGAGGTCAATGTGGGTGCTAGGTGGAGGGAGAGGTCACTGTGGGTGCTAGGTGGAGGGAGAGGTCACTGTGGGTGCTAGGTGGAGGGAGAGGTCACTGTGGGTGCTGGGGGAGGGAGGGGTCACTGTGGGTGCTAGGTGGAGGGAGAGGTCACTGTGGGTGCTAGGTGGAGGGAGAGGTCACTGTGGGTGTTAGGTGAAGGGAGATGTCCCTGTGGGTACTGGGTAGGGAGAGGTCAGTATGGGTCCTAGGTGGAGGGAGCGGTCACTGTGAGTGCTAGGGGAGAGAGTGGTCACTATGGGTGCTGGGGGAGGTAGAGGTCAGTATGGGTCCTAGGTGGAGGGAGAGGTCAGTATGCCACACTAGGATTCCTGTCTGGGCCTCTTCACTTGAAAGTGTCCCAGGCGGGGGCGGAGCTTCCCGCGGGTGGGCGGAGCTTAGCGCGGTCGGGGGCGGGGCTTATTTTGCGCCGCGAGAGGGGCCTTTTTTGAGGATTTTAAAAAGGGGGGTGCCTGGGCACCCAGAGCACCCCCCTGTGCACGTGCCTGCCAGTGGTATTGTGTGAACAGGCAGAGCTACTACCAGATTCAGCTGCCAACTTTGTAATAAAAGCTGGCACATGTAAACAGGACCCAATTGGCTGCTGGTAAAATTGATAAAAAGCCTCCCCATACTTCCATATTCCCTTTTCAATTAATGGGTGTGACTTTAGTGCAAAATTGTTTTCATCCATTAAAAAAGAAAATGAGCATGAAAAAAATATATTTGCTGGAGGGATCTGATCTCTGCATGCAACACTATTAGTATGTGAGTACGCACCTGAAGTGGATCATCTGCATCTAGAGATGTCTGGTTATTTCTTTCTCACTTCATTTAAATTGTAAGTGATTCTCATTGTTGCAACAAAACATCTTTTGGATGAAAACCTTCACAGCAGGGCCGGGCCGAGGCATAGGCTGGAGAGGCTCCAGCCTCAGGGCGCAGTGTAGGAGGGGGCGCACAATTCATTCAGCTGTCATTCCTAATTGTGTATTAAGCAGAAATAAAAAAAAAAAAAGGGATACATAGCAGAGACTGCAAGCCAGATAACTAGATATTAAGGTGTTGGGGAGGTTGTGGGCCCTGTGGCCCTCTTAGTCTAATAGCAATCAGTGTGTGACGGCTGGGGTGGGAGGGATGGAGGGGCGCACTTTGGTGTCTCAGCCTTGGGTGCTGGAGGACCTTGTCCCGGCTCTGCTTCACAGACATAACATTTGTGTTTGTATAGCCTGTCACCCAAATGTGCCTCTTCAGCTTCCTCTAGTTGTTTTGGAAAGTCCTGCTACAGATAAAATACATTATATGTATTCTCCTACAGATTTGAAAGAAACATTGTACATCTTCAAAGGCCAGCACTATTGGATGGTGACTTTGGATGGGAATGTCTCAGAGCCACAGCTGACGCAGCAGAGATGGAAGGGGCTGCCACCGTTCATTGAAGCTGCAGTAGTGTCAGGATCAGATGGAAAGTTTTACTTTTTTAAAGGTAAGAATGTAGAATTCAGCATTTACTTTTACAAAAATAGGCTATATTTAAAATGAATTTGCTTTAACATTGCTGTTGAAGGGATTTACCTAAGCTAGTTACTTGCAGTACTGTCTGTGAAGACACAGTTTCATATATATATATATATATATATATATATATATATATATATATATATATATATATATATATATATATATATATATATATATATATATATATATATATATATTTAATTTAATAATTTTTTTTTTATGTGTACTGTGGTTAAAGGGTACCCAGGGGCAGGCAACATGATAAGATGAACATGTGTATGTACAATGCCAAACATATTAATAACCAGGCTGTTTTTATTATTATAAAGATTACATTTTTAGGCATGCAAGTGACAGCTTCTTTCTTGTTGGGGAATATAGTAAAACTCCCTGACAAGCAAATTACAGCCATAAAAGTTTTCCTGGCAGAATACAACTTCTGAGGGCAGGGGAGAGATAGAAAAAGGTCAATAGATCATGTATTTTAACTCTGGGCTACTTAATAGGCCGCCGTTGAACAAAGACAATAAAACATTCAATCTACTTTGTTAATGTTAAAATAGAAAATAAAACCATTGGATATCTAAACAAGTAATTTTTAGGAGTAGGAGGATAAATACATTTGCTTATCTTATCAGTTTATTTTCACCCTGGGTTCACTTTAAAATGGCTTTGTGCCATTTTTATGTGTACTTTTAATATTGTTTTCTATGTAATTAGCTTACAGTAAGACAACAGTTGGTTATAGGTAACATAAACAGAAAGCACCCCCTATAATGTTCAATAAAGTGAGACCTTCTGGTGCAGCTTTTTAACAAAAAATGGTCCTCACCAAGTCTTAATCCAACAACGCCTAAGGGCTTGTTTCCACTGTTGCGACGCGATTTCGGCCGCATTCCGACGCTTGTAAAAACGCATGCGGATGCGTTTCCACATGCGTTTTTACCCGCGATTTCGCCTGCGATTTCGCATGGCAGGGTGCCATGCGAAATTAACCATGACACTGCCAGGGCTAAATAAAATTGAAAAAGGTGCGAAATCGCACGCGAAATCGCGGGTAAAAACGCATGTAACAAACGCATGCGTTTTTACTATTAAATACATTAGCGGCGATTCGCACGGATTCCCGACGCAGGCGAAATCGTTGGCTCTTTTGTGCGTTTTTTTCACGCTGAAAAAAACGCACCTCAACAACGCTACAGTGGAAACAGGCCCATCCACTTGTATTACATGTGCGGATCTGCATGCGTTGGACGCATGCAGATTCGCGATAGTGGAAACGAGCCCTAAAAGACTGGCCAAGGACAAGGAATGCCATAACATATTGAACAAACCATTAAAGTATCAGTTAAAACACCAGTCCTAATTGGAAACACTACTGAGAACAGTAGGTCTGTTTCTGTCACCAGGAATTAATACTAAGGCTATTTTGCCTCTAGCATAGAATCAGCGCAGCTGTTAAGCACTTGAAAGCAGGCTACTTACTGTATGCTGTGTGAGCTGTTCAGGAGGTCGATTTACTTGTAGTTCATGTCAAACTACTGCAATAACAGAACAAGGCATTTTTAAGTGGGACTGCCTCTATTGTGTAGCTTCATCCATTAGAGCTGCTGAATGATCCAGTGCTTAAATTGAGTTATTGAAAAAGACTTCCAAGCAAAATAAGTTTGGTAGAACAAGGGTATATGTGCATAATACCCAGGCATGACTGCAGTCACATAAAATGCTGTTCACTTTTAGCAACCTTTTGTGAGGTGTGTGTAAGGCTGGGGGTTACAGAGGTTGGGCATCGGATAACAGACCATTTGTATCAAGCACAGGCCAGTTTTGTAGGTCAGCTGATGCTCTCTAGTTGTACAGATACTCTGCTTGACTCCTGATTGAGTAACATATTATTTTCTATGGAGGGGAACAACTGAATGGTGTGGTGCTTTAAAGGGTGGAAGGGTGAAAATAGCAATGTGTCCAATATTGGTAGATACCCTCACACACCATAGATTTCCAGCCTAGATGACCTGGGAAGATTTTTTAGGGGGTTAAGCCAAGGAAAATCTTAAGTGTGTATTTGGCTTTAGTTACATAGTTACATAGTTATTTGGGTTCAAAAAAGACATATGTCCATCGAGTTCAACCAGAAAATAACATTGGTCCTCCAATATCACGGCTCCTGTCCTGATAATTTTCAGTAACATTTTATCGGCAATCTCTGCACAATAGATTGTTAGTCACTCTGCCAAACAGCTTGTACTGCAAGGGAGAGCACAAGCAACAAGCTGCAGCAAGAATTACAATAGTAGTTGGCCAAGATTTTACAGAAGGTCAATAGCTGAAGAGAAGGCCATTAAAGTGGACCCAAATTAAAAATACAAGATTGCAGAAATAAAATCTATTTTCTAAATTATAATAATAAATAACAGCCTTTTTTCAGCTGCATGATGACAAATATAAAATATTTTACATTTATTGGAGGAACCCCTCCCTCCTTTCATATTGCCGGGACAGAATCCGGCAGACTGGTGGAGTAGGAGGTGTCCGGCAGAGGAGGAATTGCTAATGGC
This sequence comes from Hyperolius riggenbachi, assembly GCF_040937935.1. Lineage (NCBI taxonomy): Eukaryota > Metazoa > Chordata > Amphibia > Anura > Hyperoliidae > Hyperolius > Hyperolius riggenbachi. The sequence goes on along the minus strand of NC_090647.1, from coordinate 270,171,365 downwards.
TGCCACCTGTATAACCCTAGTTATAAAAAGAGAAGGGTGAAAAGCATGCACTGAAATGCTCATAGGCTTGAAGGAGTGTTTATTTATCTTTGTATGTGTCAGAGTGGTGCAACTAAATATTTTGAATTAAAAAAAAAGTTTGGTTTGGGTCCGCTTTAATGTATGGGACACCTCTAATGATCATGAACGATAATTTTGGGTAACAACAATCTAGAGTGCAGATGGAGTTTAACTCCTTTGTGAATTAGGGTATTTCTTACCATGGAGATGAGAGCAAATTTTGTCATTTTGCAGAATTTACACTCAACTGCTAAAAACTTTTTAGCTGCTTGTGTATTAATGTAAGGAATTTGTAATATCTCTTACAAAGTTTTGATAGCAGTGTCATATATTGCCTGGATACAAGTTTAAACAAATTGTTCTGTTTTTCTATCTGGGGTACCAAATATGTGCCTGTTCTGCATAGTATGGGTTCATTACGCTGTTGTCAAATAATCATGTAAATATATACTGTACATCCACAGCATTTTGTTTTCAGCCACTAAAAAATCACTACAAATACCTTTGAATATGTTTGATTCATGCCACCAGACATTTATCCATGAATGGCTTTCATTTATGTACTTTTGGGGCAAATTATTATCTTTTAAAACTTGTTCCCCTTTACCGTATTTTATTTTGAAAAAACGATTTTCTTTTATAAGGGTTTACTTTAAAATTGGTTGTATTATCCCTTACATACTATCCCTTTCTGAATTTAAATAAAGCAGAAAGAGAGAGAACAGTGACAAGGCTGCATTTGTACAACCTCATCACACGATGAGCTTCTCATATGACTATGGCAGCCAATCAGAGAGCTGTTGTGTCTCAGCTGTTTACCAAATCTCTGTAATTCAGGCTACAGCAGAAGCCATATTCCATAGCTGTCATAATAGCAGAAGATGGGAAAACTTGATGTAGCTTAACAGACTCTTAGCACAATAGTATGCCTAAAAGCCCATTACAATGTGATAAGACAACTGAAGTCACATTACAGTGTCATAGGTGAGTTTACTTATAACAGAAGACTGAGAATATCACTTATATAGAAAAACATTGTGAGATATTTTTGTGATTCTACTCAATGAAGGCGCTGCCTTGGTTCCTATGGGCTATAGATGCTTTCTTCCCCCTTTTTGATGATATGTTGAAAAATACTGCATATATGCCATAAGAAAGCATTATGACAATAGAGAGTTCACATTTTGATAAACATTTTTGTCCCTTTTTTCTAGGTGGGAAGTGTTGGAGATACAGGAATGCTAGACTTGATGTTGGCTTCCCCAAGAAATGTAGTGAAAATGGCCTCCCCCGACATCCAGACACAGCTTTATACTTTCAGCCACTTGGACGTTTGGTCATTTTCAAAGAAAAAAAGTACTTTGTGCTGAATGAGGAATCTATGACAGTGGAACCGTACTACCCCCGCAGTATACAAGACTGGAACGGTGTCCCACACAGCACTAATGCGGCGCTGACGCATCCAAATGGCTCTGTTTACTTCTTTAAAGGTGAAAACTACTGGACATTTGACCAGGACAAGCTGAGAGTTACTGCTTCTGGGAAGTGGCGGCAAGACTTATCTTGGCTCAGCTGTAACACTGTAAAATAATTCCAATAAATGTAAATAATGAATTCATTATACATTAATCTGAGGTGGGATCTCTTGCTTATCTGCATAGAAACACACACACTGTGTGACATATTCATTACTATGGCACTTTTAAAACAGATAAGAAATAAACCAAAAAAAAACAACCAAAAAAAACCTACAGTAATAATAATGTTGTTTTGAGTCAATGGAGGATGAGGGTGCCAGAGGCCCATGCTTAAGATGATCATGCAATATAAAAATTGTAAATAAGAATTATAATGTGCAGTACTAGTTACTAGTTACTGGAATTCTGCTCTGAAAATATGGTACAATGACCGCCTCTCTGTAACAGCTGCTGCATTTTGTCTGGGCTGTATTGTACCTACAGGTTTTTCATCTGACCGATGGATTTGTTCAGTGCTCCTCCCCCTTTATAGTAACTCAGCTGGCCCAATTTCCTGTGGCTTTCCTCCTGTATCACTGGCGCTAGAAGCTGAAGATGCACTTGCTGGTTCAATCTGGTATTGCAGTACAGAGCTACACATACCGTACAATGGCATTGCTGAGAAACATGCAAAGCAAGCCGAGTATATAAATATGATGGCTGTCGCCCACAGGGATTAGGACTCGATCCCTCCTGTGACAGTTCAGGGCTGAGTGCTGTACAGATGCATTGAAAGGGGCTGCAGTGCGTACTAAAGGAGGGGGGAGTGGATAATTGCTACTCTTAATGGGGACCTGGAGGAGTTATTGGATGTACTTAAAGGGAACCTGAAGTGAGAAGTATATGGAGGCTGACATTTATTTCCTTTCAATCAATACCAGTTGTCTGGCAGCCCTGATCTATTTAGCTGCAGTAGTGTTTGAATCACATCAGAAACAAGCATGCAGCTAATCTTGTCAAATCTGACAATAATGTCAGAAACACCTGATCTGCGGCATGCTTGTTCAGGGTCTATGGCTGAAGTATTTGAGGCAGAGGATCAGCAGGACATCAAGTCAACTAGTATTGATTAAAAGGAAATAATTATGGTACCCTCCATATCTCTCTCACTTCAGGAGTCCTTTAAGGGCCAGGAGGGTTTAATAACTTGAATACTTTATGCAGTGCAATCATTAACCCCACCTGGTCCTTAAAGTGAACCTAAAGCCGGTTAAAAAAAATGAGATTAACTCGCCTGGGGCTTCCCTCAGCCCCCTGCAGCCGATCGGTGCCCTCGCAGCTCCGCTCCGATGCCTCTGGACCCGCCGCGACGACTTCCGGTTTCGCCGTCACCGGCCGACAGGCATGGGAACGCGAGTGAATCTTCGCGTTCCCAGCCTGTATATCACCCCCTATGCTGCTATTGCGGCCAGGAGGTAGCAATAGCAGCATAGGGGGCGATATACAGGCATGGGAACGCGAACAATCACTCGCGTTCCCATGCCTGTCGGCCGGTGACGGCCAAACCGGAAGTGTTCGCCGGCGGGTCCAGAGGCATCAGAGCGGAGCTGCGAGGGCACCGATCGGCTGCAGGGGGCTGAGGGAAGCCCCAGGTGAGTTAATCTAATTTTTTTTAACAGGCTTTAGGTTCACTTTAAGTGCAGCTATTAATTCCTCCTGGTCCCTAAGTGCAGCCATTAACTTTGCTGGATAGATTTATACTTGAGTCAATAGAAAATTTCAACTTAAGATCAAATATAGGAGTCAACTTATACACAATGTCAACATATATTGGAGGATACATTTACATTTAATTCACTTCAGTAAATGCAGCTCCCAAGCCAAGAGCACTGTCATCGCCAAGAGGAACCAGGCTGAAAGGTTAGGGTATGGTCACAGTATGTGCGGTGGGAAACCTGCACGCTGAGCACTAACAAATGCCTGGCTGGTGTATGGTAATAGCAGACAGGCGGTGAGCACCTTCAGCTGCCTCTGTGAATCAGGCCCTAAAGTGGATCTGAGTTTAGTGGCATAGCAATAGGGTATGCAGAGGTTGTGACCACACTAGGACCTGTGGACCAAAAGGGCCCTCTTCCAACTGCTGTATTAGCTCTTTGTTGGTCCCATGATAATTATGTCCACTTCTATTGTATATGTTCTCTGAATACTGAATAATCATTAGCAAGCTGTATCCCTCCCTGCTTACACCACTTTGGCACTTCAGCTGTATTTGGTGGATTTGTTTCTTGCACTGGGGTTTATAGCTCCTTAGCTGTACCACTGTTTAAACTGTGGCACTTATTTTTTTATAGCACTTCTTGTGGCACTTATAAGAGTGAGGCTACTCTCACTCTGCAGAGTTGCGTTTGTGTTCCCTGGAGAAAAAGGATCACAATGCAACGGAGGGGAAAAATCGCATTGCACACAATGCCCACAATACGATGCATAGGGTCTGATTCACAAAGCAGTGCTAACAGTTAGCACGCTGGTGAAAAGCCCTTTATCACGCCTAAACTCAGTTTAGGCATGATAAGTTTAGGTGTGATAAGTTTAGGCGTGATAAGTTTAAGCACCAACTGGGTTAGCACCGTAGTGCACAGCTGATCAAAAGTTTTGCGCTAGCAAAGTCTGGTGCACTTCGCATAGAGTTTAATGGCGCTGCTTTGCGTGCGGGACTTTGCGCGCGATCTAAACTTATCTAAACTTCTCTTGCCTAAACTTATCACGCCTAAACTTATCACGCCTAAACTGGCTTTTCACCAGCGTGGTGCAATGGTTATCACGCCTAAAGTCTCTAACTGGGTTAGCACTGCTTTGTGAATCGAGCCCATAGAGTGATGAATACAGTTCATAGAAAGTATGCCTCACTGCAACTCTTAACACATGCTATATGCAGTAATGCACTGCATGCACCACATTATTGCCAATGGATCTATCACACCGCACTGCTAATGGACCTGTATACATATACCATTAAAATATAATTGCATTGCATTAGCAGTGTCCAATGCTACGGACTGCAGCGCACCAGTGAGAAAGTAGCCTTAAGGTACCCATACACTGGACAATATTTTTAATAGATTAGAAAATTAGATTGATTAAAAAAAGCCAATGTAATGAAAAGCTTCTTGTGGAGGAAAGTGTAAACCACCTGTGAGGCTGCATAGTAGACACATATACACCAGCACCTCTCCTTATTAGTGATAGTCCTGTTTAGGAGAACTCATGGAGAAGCATGTGATCAGTTTGGTCAGGTGAGCGATATGAAAGTCTCTGATTTGCTATCCATGATCATGTGCTATAGTAGAATGTAATCACAGCAAATCAGAGCTCTGATCAAACAAATCACATGCTTCTCCTAGACATGACCATCACTACTCCTTATGTAGCACTAAGCTCCAGTGAGCTCAGTGCCGTAGCTAAGGAGCTGTGGACCCCGATGCAAGTTTTACATTGGGGCCCCCCAAGCACTATATACATAACAATTGATACGGCGCACCAAAACCTGCCAATGGCAATTACAGTGTCAGAGGTGCAAGAAGGGAATGGGGAACAGTTTGTTAATGATTACTACTATTCAAAGAATCTATAGAAGTGATTATTATGAGCACAGGACCAATAGAGAGCTAATACTGCAGTTGAGGGAGAGCCCCTCTGGCCCAAGGGCCCCGGTGTGGTCGCAACCTCTGCACCCCCTATTGCTACACCCCTGAGTGAGCTCTGTCTGTAATTACCCCATGCAAATATTTACTTTTACTTGGCAGGAGTAAATGTCCAGTCACTCTCACAAATATAGTTCTGAAATTCATAGGGTGCCAGTGTCAGGTAACTCTTTTCTCCAGCAGTGATAAATTGTTTGTTGGCTGTTAGATTTATCTGCTCAAGAAAAGGAAAGCATAGTGTTCTTTTGATCTTTAAAGACAAGATATTGACTTTACCATAGTAAATATTTAACTAAGAAGTCTGAAAATCTTTGTTCTTTAAAATTGCTCTTAGTGCTTCCACTCTGGTATGGGACAGGTTTAAAAGGACTGACACTTTATCAATTAGTGTTGCATTGTGTGCTCTAAAAGACATACAACAAATGTAAACGGGAGCCTGGGACATATATGAAGCCTGTGTAACATTGTATTCTCCTTTTCTGGCAACCAATCAGGACTAGTACTTCCTGTTCCTAGTAACAGAAAAGGTAAGGCTGACTGGTTGCTAGGAACAATATGATCGATAGACACCACATGCATGAGGTTGAAAATACAGAGAACTGCCTTGAAGAGCACTTGAGGTTAAATTACAGCTTTTTCAGTGTGGTGGCGGCCATGTTTACAAACACTGCGAAAGCTCTTTGGAAACCTCTGTCTGCGGCGATTTGAAACAAAGATGCCAGGGCCAATTCTGAAAGGGAGGGGGAGCGATCACCCCTCTGAAGAGAAGATGTCAGGACAGGTGAGTATTAAACCCTGCGACTCCCTCCAATCCTCCATCATTCAGACAGAGCCTGTCACTGTCAATGTGGCTTTAAGTACTTTTTATAAATAACTGTTTTTTCAAGTAGCCTTTGGGGCCTGTTCCCACTGTACACTTTTTGATTCAATGTTCAGAACACATGCATTTTGCTGGTCACAAGGACACCGTAGTAAGGGTGGTAAAGCTGTATAGAATGCAGCCTTTCTCTAGTAGCCACTGTGTCAACTTTGACACATGTTCACTTTAAATGTAAGAAGAGCTTTCATACAGTATGTCTGTAATTCAAACTTACCATTGGAGTTATTGGAGACTTCTATAATTATGTTTTCAATGCAAGTGAATGATGAAACCCCTTCTGCTGATTTATCTTTTTTTTCACCAGAGCCAACAGAACGAATTAGAAATGATAATGTGCTGCCAATACAGGTCAAGTCTCTGTAGGGTAAATATTCTCAATAAATCTAAAGCGTAAGGCCTGGTTCACACTGCAAGAGCTTTTTTAGTGCTAGTGATTTGAAAAGGTCTTGCTAATGCAATGCTATGGGGGATTTTTATAAAATCACATTGCTCAAGTGAGAACACACACATAGCATTACATTAGCAAGAGCTTTTAAAATCACAAGCACTTAGAGAAAGCTCTTGCAGTGTGAACCTGCCCTTAGGGCCGGGGCCCACTAGAGCTTTTCCTGCAGCGCTTACTGATTGCCAGTGATCCGTAAAGCGCTGCAACAGTGGAATCCTATGAGGGTGCGTACTATTCTGCCATTTGGACTGTGCCACTGACTTCCAGGGGGAGCTTTTGAAACAAAAAGACTTATGCTGCATACACACTTGAGATAAAAGTCTCTGGAAAAGGCAAGATCACAGACCAATTTTACCCCATTCCATGTAGTATGAGAGCCATACTCTACACAGTCTATTCTATGGAGCTGCACTCCCCATCAGATAAAATCTTTGCAAGATGCTGCACAGAAAGATGCCCGTACACATTCAAAAGATCATTATCTGCAAAAGATCTCTTCCTGCAATAGATCCATTCCTGCAAAATGCATTCATAGTCTATGAGATCTGCAGATCATCATACACACCTTGTTTAACAGACTTCATCTACATATCTGGCAATCATCTGCAGATCTGAAAATCCATCCTGGTGGATCTGATCTGCAGATGATCTGCAGATGATTGCCTGTTAAACAAGGTGTGTATGATGATCTGCAGATCTCATAGACTATGAATGCATTTTGCAGGAATGGATCTATTGCAGGAAGAGATCTTTTGCAGATACTGATCTTTTGAATGTGTACAGCATCTTTGTGTGCAGCATCTTGCAAAGATTTTATCTGATGGGGAGTTCAGCTCAATAGAATAGACTGTGTAGAGTATGGCTCTCATACTACATGGAAGGGGGTAAAATTGGTCTGTGATCTTGCCTTTTCCAGAGACTTTTATCTCAAGTGTGTATGCAGCATTACTGAGAATTCTCTTGAGGAGATGGACCTTGGAACTATTTAATAGAGATGGTCAAGGCTGTGCACACAATTGTGGCTTTAATGCAAATGTAATATGCAGCTTGGAATTGGGCCAGTCAGATAAATTTCCTGTTGATTTTGATTGGCCCAATTCCAAGTTGCTTTCTGTTAAATATAACAGTATTGTCTAAACTGCGTTAAGTAGTTTAAAACACTTAAAAAGCACATTGAAAACAACCAAAAACTTTGTTTTTTACTATATGTTCAAATCCAGAGTTGTCCGAAAGTAAATCATTTATCCACATTTCCCCATGTTAAACATAGGACTCAACTTACAATCTCCCACTGCGGAACCTGTTTGTAAGTAGGGAACCGTCTGTATAAAGTGTGTGCTTTAACAATGTGTTTGTGGCCTTGGATATGCTCAAAACTATTAGGGCTTTATGTGACTCAAATCATTGCAGGATATAAATTGACACATGATTTTAGTAACGATAATTGTGAGGAATGCTGACAAATGCATGCACTGTACTCTGACAGGATTTCTTGTGATGGCTCTTTTTAAAATGGTAGTAGACACAAACAAAGCCTGCAGTCATGAAGTGTTAGTTACATATATGTGATTACTGCCTGGCAGCTCATACCAAAAGCTGGGAGTGAAGTGACAATAGCGCACAGGCACCTTGCCTATCAAATGATATGGCTTGACACACAAAGCAATTCTTTCTACTTCCTTAGTCGCTTTCATATCGGCAACTCAGACGGCACTGCCGCAGAGCAGAAATCACCTGCCTACAAAGGCTGCTGTGTTTGAAATACTCAGCTTTGCTACATTTCTTATACTTAGGCGTTTGGCATTAGCTCAGCACAAATAGCAGACATTCCTCACTACATTTAAATACTTTCAATACTGGAATGGCAGGTAGAGAGACAGGATGGTTTAGATGTATGCAAGAATCATTCAGCCAAACCATTTACTTTGCAAGTTGTATGAGAAAGGTGTATTTCTATTTTTCAGTGACAGCTGTGGTTTCTTGTACACAGGTGCTGCCTCTGTATGTGTCTGGGTTGTGTTTACAGTGCTCAGCACAGGGTTAAAGGACAACTGTAAAGAGAGGGATATGGAGGCTGCCATATCTATTTCCTTTTAAGCAATACCAGTTGCCTGGCAACCTTCTAATCTATTTGGCAGCAGTAGTGGCTGAATCACACCAGAAACAAGCATGTAGCTAATCTTGTCAGATGTGACAATAATGTCAGAAAAACCTGATCTGCTGCATGCTTATTCAGGGTCTATGGCTAAAAGTATTAGAGGCAGAGAGGATCAGCAGGATAGCCAGGCAACTGGTATTGTTTAAAAGGAAATACATATGGCATCCTCTATATCCCTTTTATTGCAGTTGTCCTTTAAGGTAGGGTGCACACTTTTGGGGAATTTTGCCAAAAACAGGCACTGCCACAGATACATGGGGCTCTGATGCACTAAACCATGGTAAAGTTGCACCATAGGACCATGCGCGTAACCGGGATAATGCATGCAGTGCCATGGTAATGTTACCCCAATAACGCAGGTGGCGCTTAACAGCAGGGGCAAACGCAGGATTTTTAAGGGGGAGGGGGGATTTCTGAAAGGTCCAGAAGCACTTATGTCCCCGAGTGCTTCCGAAGACAGGTGGCTCCATACTGCCCATGCACAAAAGTGCGCTGGCGTATTACGGAGCTGCCTATCTTTGGAAGTACTCAAGGACACGAGTGTTCCTGAAGGCTTCTGGAAGTAGCAAATCTGAAGAGGGGACAGCGCTGGAACAACTCCCCGAGAGAGGAATGGGAGATAGACTTAGTTTGGACAATTCAGTGGAATATGCCACATAGTGTCACATAGCGCAAGCAATACCCATATGATGCAGGATATATGCATCTGCGGAAGATCTCGGCGCTATATAAATACTAAACAATAATAATAATATTAGCATCTGTAAATAAGCTGCATATCAATTCAGAGGATAGAAACAAATTTCAAGTCTCACAAACCAAAGGGTACATATATTGTCAGTGTATAGATCAGTACATCAGTTCCAAGATTTGAAAAGGGACAAAAGAATTTGGCACCATAAGACCTGTTCCTCTGTAAAAGGAACAGCTAGTACCAAGTTTTTACAAAACTTTCAAAGTGATACAAAGGGCTCATTCACACTAGGCAACGCATGCATGAACGCAATTTCATATATGCATTGCAATGTGCTAAATCGCATAGGTCGGCAGCTTCCATTCTATTCTGGAACCCACTAGCAGCGCTTGTCATTTGAAAAGCTCTTGCTAATGTAATACTATGGTGATTTTTTTTAACACACTCATTGCTTTACATTAGCTAAACTTTTTCAAATTACAAGATCTTAGAAAAATGCTGCTAGTGGGTTCCAGGCGTAAGGGATGAAGAAGTAAAAAGAGTGCTAGTCTCATACTTGGGGGTTGTGTTGCACACAGGGGGTAACTAGAGGGGAGCAGTTGCCGGTGGGGGGGGGGGGGGGAAGAGGTGTGAACATTGGGGGCCATACAAAGTTTCACTGGGGAGCCCCATGAATTGTAGTTATGCAACTGGTTGCACATCCAATAAAAGCAGGATTGCAACGTGAAAGAAGGGAAAAGTCACATTGTTACTCATCCAGTGCGACACATGCAGTGAAGCATACAGTACATACAAAGTAGGCTTCACTGCAACTGTAAACCTTCACGTCATCCGGTACCGCACTGCATACCTCAAATTATTCTGATGGATTCCACTGCACAGCACTGCTAACATGCCAATGTGAACTTCCCATTACAACATAATCGCATCATGTTTGCTATGCGATTGTAATGTCCAATGCGATACAAAGTGTCAGTGTGAAAGCAGCCTTAATGTAACACATGTGTTCTGGATTCATTCTATTTACTCACAATATAAACTGAGATTACTGTACTGGCTGTCAGTGAGACATTCTTCTCAAAGCATGACAGAAAATGAACCTGCAGCCATAGCATCCTATTTATAGGTAGGCAGCTAAGAGTTCTAGGTCTGAGACACAGCATATAAAAGGATGCCTCCACTTGACAAACTTCCTCCTTATTTAGGCTAGTAACCTGTTCCCAGACAGGACAGCCCAGCCTGCAGGTCTACAGGGGTTAATAGGGAGTGTTTGTAGCAAGCTTTTGTCACCAAGGAGAAATGTGTAAGCTATTGGTAAGGAAACAAAACACTAAGCAGCTCCTTCAGAATAGACATTTTTTCCCCTCTGCTGGTTAGCTGGGGGAGACTTGCATGCTGTGTGGTGTATTTCAGGGTGAAGACAGTTATTATGCCTAACAAAAGATGACATGAGACTCGGCATAGACAAGACACTGCTGGGAGGTGGTCTCCAAAGGGACAGCAGGTTTGTACTTTACAGGAAGGGGGTGGTTCAGTTCAGGAGAATGAGAACTACAAAAGCAGATGCAAACTTGCAAAGTAATATAGCACATTAGATTTGTTTTATGGATTATTGATATTGCTCAAAAAATGTGAGAAATATGCAGACTTCTCACTTGCGTTTGAGTAACTTTTGTTAAAGTACGTGACATTGATTTCTGTGCTATATATTTTGGTATTGTGAATGTAGACTGTGAGCCTCTTGTATAGAAATAGGGTTGGTAAACTGCGTCTAGTAAATAAATTAATATGCAAGTTTCATTAGTTTTTCACTATCAATTGCTCACTTTCAGGGCTTTTTTATACTACATGCAATTCCAATTTCTGATGCTGTAAAAGAAGTCCTGCATGCTGAGTTTTTTCTGCATTTTTGTACTTGTGTTGCTAGCATCCAGTGAGAATGGTAATTGTGATTTGCAGTGTAAAAGAAGCCTCTGTATGACCAGCTCTAGATAATTGATAGCTTGATTTAAAGGACCACTATTGCAAAATAATAACAAAATGTAAAATACATGTAAGCACATACAATATAAGAAGTAAGTTTCTTCCAGAGTAAAATGAGCCATAAATTACTTTTCTCCTATGTTGCTGTCACTTACAGTAGGTAGTAGAAATCTGACAGAACCAACAGGTTTCGGACTAGCCCATCTCCTCATAAGGAATTCTCAGGGTTTTGTTTATTTTCAAAAGCACTTAGTGAATGGCAGTTGTTCTACCCAACTGCCTAAAAAGTGTGCTGTGAGCAGGTTGACTGGCCAGCATCTTTGTATTAATCCTTTTCAGGGAATGCCTTTATAAAGAATAAAGGCCATGCTGAGAATCCCCCATGAAGAGATGAATTAGTCCAAAACCTGTCGCAATTTATGGTTAATTTTACTCTGGAAGAAACTTACTTTTTATTTGTTTGTGTTTACGATTTTCGTTATAGTGGTCCTTTGAATTGTTGTTAGAAATAAAATTCACTTGTGTCCACTTTTTATACATGAGGTTTTTACAGATAAATAAGACTGGCCACAAACCTTGCAATCTGATTGTACAATCTGGGCAGCGCAGTGGTGTAGAGGTTAGCAATCTTGCCTTGCAGCGCTGGGTCCCCGGTTCATATGCCAGCCAAGGTACTGTCTGCAAGGAGCTTGTATGTCCTTCCCGTGTCTGAGTGAGTTTCCTCCGGGCAATCCAGTTTCTTCACACATCCTAAAATCATACAGATAAGTTAATTGGCTTTCCCCTAAAATGGCCATAGACTACGATACATACATAGACATGATTATGGTAGGGATTAGATTGTGAGCCCCTTGGAGGGACAGTTAAGTGACAAGACAATATACTCTGTACATCGCTGCAGAAGATGTCAGCTCCATATAAATACTAAATAATAATAATATGTTTCCTATCTAAACAGTCTATAAGGATTATGTTCATTCTGTTAACCTTGATTGGTAAGATTGCAAAAGAAAAACAAATCTTCGTAGTACACATTTCACCTAGGAACAATTCATCAGAATGGACTGTATAGTGGGGAGTGTAGGCCAGAATGGGGTTCCAGTCTAGACCGTGGCCTTAATTGATTGATTGAGAGAACTTTTATTTTACACTGCAAGGACCATGAGCCTCACACAGTTTTTGATCAAATCTGTCAAATATCTACTATAATTACTTAAAACAATGTTCTACAGATTAGATCACATTAGAAGCAACTATATGCAGCAGATAATTTTATTTACTTTTATAGACGATTGGGGGATTGAAACACTTTTGCAATTAGTAATCCGTTTTAAATTTGGCCCATGAAATGCAATTGTTGCTGATTTTCATTGCCTCAACTTCAAGCGACATACAAATTATAAAGAAATTTGTCAGGTTTGAAATTCAGGATCTTGTTGATTATCTCTTGTCATATTAGTAGTAATTGATGTATTCCTCTGCTTAGAGTAGGTCAGTAGTTTGCTTTGATCAATATTAAACAAATCAAATTACAGAACAGGATTTAGGCCTCCGCCTGTCAGCTGCTCCATTGCAGCGGCCAGGAGCTTGCTAGCGCTTGGTTTTGTCAGTGAAGAGGCAGCCCCCATGGAGTCGCATCTGAGCATGACTGTGTTCAGATGTGTCATGGGGCCAGGGCTGAATTTATACCTTGTATGCCCCTAGGCCAAGTATGTTGGGGCTCCCCTTTCATGTACAGTAGTGCCCCTCCCATTCCATGTGCAGCTCCCTCTTCCATGTGTATCATTCATGTACTACAACCCTTCTCTTTCACGAACATCTCCCTTGGGCGTCAATTTCTGTTTCTCATGTGCTGCTCCCCATTTTTAGCTCCCCTTTCATATGTAGCAACCCCTCTTTCATGTTCAGGCGCTTCCATCGGGCTGCAGCCACCCAAGACCTAGGTCTCTGTGGCCTTTCCAGAAACCCAGCCCTGCATCGGGCAGTTTTCTGCCTCTGGCTAACAGCGCTGCGTGTCAATCACTGACACCCACGGTGTTACAAATGCTAGCATTTAAATTTTGCATGTGGTTGCCAGCTGGGTGGCTGATCTTCCCGACGAGCTCACAGTTCAACCTCCCTGTTAAAGAGGCCTTAGTATGTAGATCATTATGCATACATGTAAAAAGGGCACTGGGTGAAGCCGTTAGTACAATATCGACAATACTGCTAATATTCTATTACTGCTTTAACTAACTTACCTCTCACTCTCACACTAACTTTCTCCCTACCTACCCCTAATTTAATGACCTTTATACTTGAAGCACCTCCAGCTACTGAACCCTTTAAACTGGATATGAGCAAGAAGATGCTGATTGCTTGATCTACAGACAGATCTTGCCCAAAGAGAGGAGCTTTATGATATGCATGTTACAGGACTAGCGGTAGGTACACATACAACAAATCCAGAGACGCCTCTCCGTGGTGTATGTGACTACAAAGAATCATGCATGTGTTTGTAAACTAATACCTCTGAGATTTAAGAGCAGTAAGGAGAGTAGCTTTGTCCTGAATTCACTGCATTTGTATGGCTGGAGTGTCGTGAGTCTCTGTGCGCGAGTGTGAAAACGGTTAATTACTTTTTCTGTTCTGGAATTTGTCCAGATCTCTTTAGCACCTCCAGTTTATTTAATCTTATTTAAGTGCCTTCATCTGGGAGATGAGCCTCGATTTTGTACCTTGCTATTATATGCACTAAACTGAGTGTATAAATGCTTCCACGTACAATACTGGAAAAGATGAGGCTAGTAGAAGCATGAAGCCATTTAAAATATTGCACTGTGCTCTTGGTTAACAGTCAGGGCCGGATTTCTACTTTTCAACACCCTAGGCCTGCTATCAAAAGCCGCCCCCCCCCCCCAAAAAAAAAACCACACATCTAAATGAAGCCTGTACATGTGCTTGATTATAGCACATAGCAGGCTGTGCCATATGTATTTACCTTCTAAAGCCCCGAAAAAGTGAAGTTAATTGGTCCCCCCACACAACTGACTGTGGTAGGGATAACATTTTGAGCTCCTCTGACGACAAGTAGCTGGAGACATAACTATGTGCTCTTTAAAGTGCTGCCGATTATATCATTACTATTCAAATACATAATAATACGGAAGGCCATTAGACTGTGACTACGGTAGGATTAGATTGTGAGCTCCTCTGAGGACAGTCAGTGACATGACTATGTACTCTGTACAGTGCTGCAGAAGATGTCAGTGCTATATAAATACATAATAATAATATGGTAGGACATTAGACTATGACTATGGTGGGATTAGAGTGTGAGCTCCTCTGAGGACAGTAAATGACATGACTATGTACTCTGTAATGTGCTGCAGGAGATGTCAGTGCTATATAAATACATAATAATAATATGGTAGGACATTAGACTATGACTATGGCAGGATTAGAGTGTGAGCTCCCCTGAGGAGAGTCAGTGACATGACTATGTACTCTGTAATGTGCTGCAGAAGATGTCAGTGCTATATAAATACATAATAATAATATGGTAGGACATTAGACTATGACTATGGTGGGATTAGAGTGTGAGCTCCTCTGAGGACAGTCAGTGACATGACTATGTACTCTGTAATGTGCTGCAGAAGATGTCAGTGCTATATAAATACATAATAATAATATGGTAGGACATTAGACTATGACTATGGTGGGATTAGAGTGTGAGCTCCTCTGAGGACAGTCAGTGACATGACTATGTACTCTGTAATGTGCTGCAGAAGATGTCAGTGCTATATAAATACATAATAATAATATGGTAGGACATTAGACTATGACTATGGTAGGATTAGAGTGTGAGCTCCTCTGAGGACAGTCAGTGACATGACTATGTACTCTGTAAAGTGCTGCAGAAGATGTCAGTGCTATATAAATACATAATAATAATATGGTAGGACATTAGACTATGACTATGGTGGGATTAGAGTGTGAGCTCCTCTGAGGACAGTCAGTGACATGACTATGTACTATAAGAAGTACTGCAGATAATATCAGCATTATTAAAGGGAACCCAAGCCTAAGCTCAGGTGTAAAGAGATATTTACCTAAAGAGAGGGAAGCCTCAGTATTCTATTGAGGCTTCCCTCTGTGCTCCCATGCCCCCCTCTAATCAGTGTGACCCCCCTCTACATAGGGGCTGCGCTCCTCCTGTTATGAGCATGGCCATGCATGCGCAGTAACACTACTGCACATGCGCGAGTGGCTGATGGAAGAGATGTGTGGCCCTGAGACAATGCCTCACCAATCTTCCAGGGGGCCACGCTCAGCAAGGGGGGGCATCAGAGCAATGAGGGAAGTCTTATGATCCTGAGGCTTCCCTCTCTTTAGGTAAAGATCTAATTTTGTACCTGTTTTGGGTACACTTTATATACGTTGGCAGAAGTTTACAGATAGAGAGAGCGGACAAAGCATGAAAGAGAGAATGGATAGAGAAAGCAACATAGAGAGGATTGGCAGATAAAGTGAGACAGAACAGTGGGCATAGAAATAGTGAGAGTGATGGACAGGAGAGCTAGCCCAGAGGGAGAGAAGAGAGAGGGTGGATAGTGCTATAGTACAACTTTTATGACAGCCATAGTTACAGTATATTACCAGTATTTGCCATAATCATTCCCCCAAACACCCCACACATAGCACAGCCTGCACTGCACCCTCCCCCAGTGTTCTCTCCCCCCAAACATTGCCTTGTCTCCAGGGCCGGATTTCTACTTTTCAACACCCTAGGCCTGCTATCAAAAGCCGCCCCCCCCCCCCCCCCCCCCAAAAAAAAACCACACATCTAAATGAAGCCTGTACATGTGCTTGATTATAGCACATAGCAGGCTGTGCCATATGTATTTACCTTCTAAAGCCCCGAAAAAGTGAAGTTAATTGGTCCCCCCACACAACTGACTGTGGTAGGGATAACATTTTGAGCTCCTCTGACGACAAGTAGCTGGAGACATAACTATGTGCTCTTTAAAGTGCTGCCGATTATATCATTACTATTCAAATACATAATAATACGGAAGGCCATTAGACTGTGACTATGGTAGGATTAGATTGTGAGCTCCTCTGAGGACAGTCAGTGACATGACTATGTACTCTGTACAGTGCTGCAGAAGATGTCAGTGCTATATAAATACATAATAATAATATGGTAGGACATTAGACTATGACTATGGTGGGATTAGAGTGTGAGCTCCTCTGAGGACAGTAAATGACATGACTATGTACTCTGTAATGTGCTGCAGGAGATGTCAGTGCTATATAAATACATAATAATAATATGGTAGGACATTAGACTATGACTATGGCAGGATTAGAGTGTGAGCTCCCCTGAGGAGAGTCAGTGACATGACTATGTACTCTGTAATGTGCTGCAGAAGATGTCAGTGCTATATAAATACATAATAATAATATGGTAGGACATTAGACTATGACTATGGTGGGATTAGAGTGTGAGCTCCTCTGAGGACAGTCAGTGACATGACTATGTACTCTGTAATGTGCTGCAGAAGATGTCAGTGCTATATAAATACATAATAATAATATGGTAGGACATTAGACTATGACTATGGTGGGATTAGAGTGTGAGCTCCTCTGAGGACAGTCAGTGACATGACTATGTACTCTGTAATGTGCTGCAGAAGATGTCAGTGCTATATAAATACATAATAATAATATGGTAGGACATTAGACTATGACTATGGTAGGATTAGAGTGTGAGCTCCTCTGAGGACAGTCAGTGACATGACTATGTACTCTGTAAAGTGCTGCAGAAGATGTCAGTGCTATATAAATACATAATAATAATATGGTAGGACATTAGACTATGACTATGGTGGGATTAGAGTGTGAGCTCCTCTGAGGACAGTCAGTGACATGACTATGTACTATAAGAAGTACTGCAGATAATATCAGCATTATTAAAGGGAACCCAAGCCTAAGCTCAGGTGTAAAGAGATATTTACCTAAAGAGAGGGAAGCCTCAGTATTCTATTGAGGCTTCCCTCTGTGCTCCCATGCCCCCCTCTAATCAGTGTGACCCCCCTCTACATAGGGGCTGCGCTCCTCCCTGTTATGAGCATGGCCATGCATGCGCAGTAACACTACTGCACATGCGCGAGTGGCTGATGGAAGAGATGTGTGGCCCTGAGACAATGCCTCACCAATCTTCCAGGGGGCCACGCTCAGCAAGGGGGGGCATCAGAGCAATGAGGGAAGTCTTATGATCCTGAGGCTTCCCTCTCTTTAGGTAAAGATCTAATTTTGTACCTGTTTTGGGTACACTTTATATACGTTGGCAGAAGTTACAGATAGAGAGAGCGGACAAAGCATGAAAGAGAGAATGGATAGAGAAAGCAACATAGAGAGGATTGGCAGATAAAGTGAGACAGAACAGTGGGCATAGAAATAGTGAGAGTGATGGACAGGAGAGCTAGCCCAGAGGGAGAGAAGAGAGAGGGTGGATAGTGCTATAGTACAACTTTTATGACAGCCATAGTTACAGTATATTACCAGTATTTGCCATAATCATTCCCCCAACACCCCACACATAGCACAGCCTGCACTGCACCCTCCCCCAGTGTTCTCTCCCCCCAAACATTGCCTTGTCTCCTGTGAGGAAGTTTCAAAGTGCAGCAATAAAACCCAGGCAGACAGAAGATCCGTACTGCAGAGCAGCCTGTCAGTGCACTCAGCCTCACACGTTCCTGATGCTGCTTGCTGTTCTACACAAACTGAGGAGGAAGAAAGTTTGCAGCATGATTACACGTGCACAGTGTGAATGCTGATTAAGATCAGATACTGTACACTCCGGTCTCACTCTCAATTACCTTTCAGCCCAGACCCTATTCTCCCTCCCCCTCTGCACAGGCATATATTTACCTCTCCGTGCAGGCAGTATTAGGTCTACTCCTCTCTACTACCACGATGGCAAGGAAAGGGGCGGAGAGCCGAGAAGTCCTGCTGGAGGAGGAAGAACATAGAGTGTGCATGGAGAGGATCAGAATAGTCTACCCCGCCTGTGCCGAAGTACAGTCCGGACATCGCCCAGCCGCCGCTATGCATCTCTATCTTCTGCTGTCGATCCCCGCCATGTGACTCGCCGGTAATGTGCCAGCGAGTCACATGGCGGGGATCGACAGCAGGAGATAGAGATGCATAGCGGCGGCTGGCAGAGGAAGCTTCGGCGCTGGAAGTCTGGAGTGAGGTGAGTTCCCGCAGCCGCTCGGAGGGGAGGGGGCGCCAGGGCAGCCGCTAACAGCCTCACTTCTAAAATGAGCAGCCCGTCTGCTAAGCCTGGTCTCTGGATTACTGCTGCAGGCTCGCCTCAGGCCAGTGAAGGGGCGAATGCAACTGCGGACATACTGAGCAATTCCTGGTGACAGGTGCAATCAACCTGTCTCCGCCCGCCCCTCTAACTATGCTGAATTCTGGCGCCCTAGGAACGTGCCTTGGGGGCCTTTCCCCAAATCCGGCCCTGCTTGTCTCCTGTGAGGAAGTTTCAAAGTGCAGCAATAAAACCCAGGCAGACAGAAGATCCGTACTGCAGAGCAGCCTGTCAGTGCACTCAGCCTCACACGTTCCTGATGCTGCTTGCTGTTCTACACAAACTGAGGAGGAAGAAAGTTTGCAGCATGATTACACGTGCACAGTGTGAATGCTGATTAAGATCAGATACTGTACACTCCGGTCTCACTCTCAATTACCTTTCAGCCCAGACCCTATTCTCCCTCCCCCTCTGCACAGGCATATATTTACCTCTCCGTGCAGGCAGTATTAGGTCTACTCCTCTCGATACTACCACGATGGCAAGGAAAGGGGCGGAGAGCCGAGAAGTCCTGCTGGAGGAGGAAGAACATAGAGTGTGCATGGAGAGGATCAGAATAGTCTACCCCGCCTGTGCCGAAGTACAGTCCGGACATCGCCCAGCCGCCGCTATGCATCTCTATCTTCTGCTGTCGATCCCCGCCATGTGACTCGCCGGTAATGTGCCAGCGAGTCACATGGCGGGGATCGACAGCAGGAGATAGAGATGCATAGCGGCGGCTGGCAGAGGAAGCTTCGGCGCTGGAAGTCTGGAGTGAGGTGAGTTCCCGCAGCCGCTCGGAGGGGAGGGGGCGCCAGGGCAGCCGCTAACAGCCTCACTTCTAAAATGAGCAGCCTGTCTGCTAAGCCTGGTCTCTGGATTACTGCTGCAGGCTCGCCTCAGGCCAGTGAAGGGGCGAATGCAACTGCGGACATACTGAGCAATTCCTGGTGACAGGTGCAATCAACCTGTCTCCGCCCGCCCCTCTAACTATGCTGAATTCTGGCGCCCTAGGAACGTGCCTTGGGGGCCTTTCCCAAATCCGGCCCTGTTAACAGTACAATTATTTTACTACACTGCCTGCACAATAACCCAGGTACAAAAAAGTCTGTACAGCATATGCAAATGTATTGTCATGGAAGTAAGTATATGTATTGTAATATTAATGCACTTACATATTTTCTAGTCATTACTAGCTCTGTTAAATGCAGGATAATCACTCTCATGGCAATTATACTTTAGTGTAAAGACCTACTGCCAGTGGCGGCTCCAGGATTTTGTTTTTTTTTGGGGGGGGGGGGGGGGGCTCTATACAGGTGCTGGACCAATGTCTGGGGTAACTGATGGCAAAAAAATGGGTGTGGCTATAACCTGCGGTGCGCAAAGCAAAGAAATGGGCGTGGCCATGACCGGATGAGGGTGGAGCTAACTGTAATCTAAAGTGAACCCGAGGTGAGAGTGATATGGAGGCTGCCATATTTATTTCTTTTTAAACAATACTAGTTGCCTGGCAGCCCTGCTGATCTATTTGGCTGCAGTAGTGAACTGAATTACACCAGAAACAAGCATGCAGCTAATCTTGTCAGTTCTGACAATATTGTCAGAAACAAATCCAGGAAGGCAGAAACGCTCAGACCCCCTGCCAGTTCAACCAAAGGGTGCAGGATCTGGGAAGCCAGGCCAATCCATAAGTATGTACAGAAGGATCCGCAACCAAGCAGAGGTGGAAACGCTGGTTTTTTATCATTCAAAAAATTCCACATGACAGATGCAATAAAATCACAAGGTTCAACTGAAGCGTGTCGGGCTTACAATCTGCCCTTAGTCATACTATGACTAAGGGCAGATTGTAAGCCCGACACGCGTCAGTTGAACCTTGTGATTTTATTGCATCTGTCATGTGGAATTTTTGAATAAAAAAAACAGCGTTTTCACCTCTGCTTGGTTGCGGATCCTTCTGTACATAAATATTGTCAGAAACCCCCTGATCTGCTGTATGCTTGTTCAGGGTCTATGGTTAAAAGTATTAGAGGCAGAGGACCAGCACGGCAGCCAGGCAACTGGTATTGCTTAAAAGGAGATAAATATGGCAGCCTCAATATTATTCTCACCTCGAGTTCCCTTTAAAAGTGCAACGCAAAGACAGTGGGCCCAAGTTTTGGTGACCCTTTCCCCAGAAAATTCACATACTTGTGCAGGTTTTCTCAAGAAAATTCACATAATGTGAGCAGATTTGCCCAGAAAATACATTCAATCATGTCGGCAGATTTGACCAGAAAACACATTCAATCATGTCGGCAGATTTGACCAAAAAAACACGTTCAATCATGTGGCAGATTTGACCAGAAAATACGTGCAATCATGTGGCAGATTTGCCCAGAAAATACATGCAATCATGTGGCCGATTTGACCAGAAAATACGTGGAATCATGTGGCAGATTTGCCCAGAAAATACGTGCAATCATGTGGCAGATTTGACCAGAAAATACATGCAATAATGTGGAAGATTTGACCAGAAAATACATGCAATCATGTGGAAGATTTGACCCGAAAATACATGTAATCATGTGGAAAATTTGACCAGAAAATATGTGCAATCATGTGGCAGACCTGACCAGAACATACACCTGCTAATATAAATAAACAAAAAAACATTTACTCACCTACAGCAGACCTTCTGTCCAGGCTCCGTCCGGCACGCAGCTCCCACGATACTCTGCAGCCAGCAACTGAAACTCCGCGCTGAGAGCAGGGCTATGGGAAAATGGCACCCGAAACCCTGCACTGCAGACTCAAAGTCTCCAGAGCAGGGCTTTGGACGCTATTTTACCGTAGCCCCACTCTGCCGCTGCCAGAGCTTCAGGCTGCTGCTGTAGGTGAACTGACAAGGCGTCTATTAGACGCGAAAGTCAGTTTACACTGGGGGGGGGGGGTACTTTAGGGGTACTCGGAGAATTTTAGGGGTGCTTCAGCACCCAAAGCACCCCCCCTGGCGCCGCCACTGCTTGCTGCAGTTAAAAAGAACCAAAAAGATTGTGTTGCTGCTACAGTATTGATTTCAAACTATCTCCTAACTCCTCTCAGGTCATGGCCATGGCCCATGTAAGACATTTAGGACTCTTTCAAATGGGGAGCTGACAGGCGGTGAATTCTCTTTTGTGCTCAGGGGCATTTTTAGGCATAGGCATTACAAGCCACTTCCTGGAGTGCCATTGGTCCTGGGGGGCGCCGCACCATGCCCCTGATTAAGCCCCCGCCCTCTGAACTAAGCCCTGCCCCTGAATGAATCCACACCTCCTGAATGAAGCCACGCCTCCCACGGGTGTTTGTACCTCCTTCTGTTCCCTTGTGCCATCTTTAGTCCCCCCTCTGCCTCACGTGTGTCCCTCTGTCCCCCTGTACCTCCTTCTGTCTCCTTGTGCACATTCAGTCCCCCTGTTCCATCCCTGCACCTCTCTGCATCCAGAGATGGATTAAAGTGAAATGGTGCCCTAGGCAAGCAATGACTTTAGGCCCAAGCTTGATGGCCACCTAGCTTTTATGGCATGATTTGCTGGGGCATAGCATACACTAGGCCCCTAGACTCTCTCCATGCCCTAGGCACCTGCCTAAGTTATTTTGTGGATGATCCCGCTCTGTGTGCATCCCTCTGTGCCTCCCTCTTTCCCACTGTGCCTCCTTCTGTCTCTCTGTGTGCCTCCTTATGTCCCCTTGTCCCACTATCTGTTCCCGCCCCCACCTGCACTCCTCAAGTCCAGCTGTGCTTTAACCTTCCCTATGGAGTCCAGTGCTGTGCCTATGCGACCATCCTGTCTGTTTTCTGCTCCCTCTAGTGCTGGCACCTCACTCTCCTCATTTAGCACGTAATCACGCTACATGCGGTAGGATGTGCTGGGCACTAGGGCGAGTGGTGAGCAACTATAATGAGAGGACAGGTGAGCACCGGACTCCAGCGGAGAGGTGAGAGCACAGCTTCTGCTGCTTGATACTCTGCTTTTGGGGGGGGGGGGGGTGACAAAAGGCTAGAAACACCTCTGCGCGCACTGGTCAGGTGTTTGTTAGCTCTCGGTACTAGCGCTGGACAGACATCCCTCCACAGCCTTGCTCAGATGTGCCATGTCATGGTTCTCTGCTGCCGAGTAACGCCACTCATGTGTTGAGCACTGCCACTCATGGCATTAAAAAGTCCTCTATGCATTCAGCTGCAACCAATGGTACTCGTGAGCAGTAGCCGTGAGGCTGAACTGCCCGGGAAGAGCGCAGTTCAGCTGTCTGTCTGAAAGAGGCCTGAGAGCTGGGACCCACTACAGGCACTTTGCAGCAATGTGGCCTAAGGGCTTATATATATATATATATATATATATATATATATATATATATATATATATATATGGGATGTCTCTAATACTAATAGGATTCCTTTACTGAAATGAATATCTCCTACTCTTAAATCATCATTGTTTTAGAATTTATCCAATTTTATTTTCTAGTTAAAAAACTAACAAAAAGTAGGCTTAAAAAGACTCTGTAACAAAATGTTGTGCCTTATTTCTTCTGTCCTATAAGTTCCTATTACTGTTCTAATGTGGTCTTGTAACGATTGGTGTCAGCAAGCACCGCTATTCTGATTATTGGTGATCTGCAGTATCACCAATAATACAGATGCTATACCTGATTATATGGTGATCTGCAGAATCACCAATAATGCAAGTATAGCGTGACACGATTAGAGATGTCGCGAACCTCCGATTTTTGGTTTGCGAACCCTGTTCGCGAACCTTCGCGGAAGGTTCGGTTCGCGGAAAAGTTCGCGAACCGCAATAGACTTCAATGGGGATGCGAACTTTGAAAAATAGAAAAATTTATGCTGGCCACCAAAAGTGATGGAAAACATGTTTCAAGCGGTCTAACACCTGGAGGGGGGCATGGCGGAGTGGGATACATGCCCAAAGTCCCGGGGAAAAATCTGCATTTGACGCAAAGCAGCGTTTTAAGGGCAGAAATGACATTGAATGCTAAATTGCAAACATCTTGCATGTGTATACATCAATCAGGGAGTGTAATTAGAGTTCTGCTTCACACTGACACACCAAACTCACTGTGTAACGCACCACAAACAGCTGTTTGCGTAGTGACAGCCATGCTGGACTGGTGCGCACCGTGGCGAGAGTGTAGGCCGCGGTGGTTTTCAAGCCCATATGGTCGCGGGGCTGTGGTAGCTCAATGATAGAACAACAGTGACTGTCCAGCTGATCAAATTTGGTCTGTCCACAATGAAGCAACGACATTATTATCTTCTTGTATGTAGGTAGGCATAGGTAGGTGTCCCAGTAGTTAGCTAGGCATAGGTAGGAGTCCCAGTATAGGTAGGTAGGCATAGGTAGGAGTCCCAGTATAGGTAGGTAGGCATAGGTAGGTCCCCTAGTAGAGGTAGGTAGGCATAGGTAGGAGACCCAGTAGTTAGCTAGGCATAGATAGGAGACCCAGTATAGGTAGGTAGGCATAGGTAGGAGACCCAGTAGTTAGCTAGGCATAGGTAGGAGACCTAGTATAGGTAGGTAGGCATAGGTGGGAGTCCCAGTATAGGTAGGTAGGCATAGGTAGGTGCCTCAGTAGTTAGCTAGGAATAGGTAGGAGACCCAGTATAGGTAGGTAGGCATAGGTAGGAGTCCCAGTATAGGTAGGTAGGCATAGGAAGGTGCCTCAGTAGTTAGCTAGGCATAGGTAGGAGACCCAGTATAGGTAGGTAGGCATAGGTAGGTGTCCCAGTAGTTAAGCTAGGCATAGGTAGGAGTCCCAGTATAGGTAGGTAGGCATAGGTAGGTCCCCTAGTATAGGTAGGTAGGTGTCCCCGTATAGGTAAGTAGGTACCCAGAGTCCCAGTTAGGTAGGCATAGGTAGGTGTCCCAGTATAGATAGTTAGGCAGGGCCTGGCTGGCACAGTAATAACAATTACCAAGGTCCAACTGCAACAGATAGGGCTGTATAATGTCAGTGAAAAACACACAAAAAAAACACATCTGGAAAACATTATCTCTCAAAAGAGCTGTTGAGGGTGCTATTTTAGCAATAACAAGCAGCCAGGAGCAAGCCAAGAGCCTAACTAATCTTTCCCTAGAAGAACAAGTCTGCAGCAGCTGTCCCTAGTCTGTCTCTAGCAGGCACACGAGTGAGTGTAATGGCCGGCAAACCTGCCTTATACAAGGGGGGGGGGCGGGCTCCAGGGCTTAGTGTAGCCTGAATAGCTACAATGTGCCTGCTGACTGTGAATCAGAGGGTCAAAGTTGACCATCATAGTGCATTATGGGGCGAATTGAACTTCCGCAAAAGTTCGCTTGGTCCAGGCGAACGCGAACCCCCAAAGTTCGCCTGGAACCGTTCGCCGGCGAACCGTTCGCTACATCTTTAAACACAATACAATCGTATGCAAGAGGGTGCTTGGTACAATAGAGAATCTCTATAGGGCACAGAGATACAACCTCCAGCAAGCTGGAACAGCAGACAACAATAATAATATACAGTGTAAATTCAAGTCTGTGGAAATATCCACCACACCATAATTCCGCAGATGTGTGGTTACCTCTGAATGGGAACCTTGTGTGTGAGATCCTCCAAAGGACGGAGTGGAGGAGTCTCGACCTCTAGCAGCAAGGGTTTGCTAGTGGCGGTCGTCTCAAAGAGGAAAGCCTCTGATAGAACCCTACAGTGGGAGACGTTCCACTGAAGGGAGAAAGGTCAGACAAAATGAGGATCGGCAACAGATCAGGTGGCAGCAGTACAGAAACGTGAGACAAGAGAATAGTCGGAAACCAAGCCAATAGTCGATAACGGTACGGGCTGGCGAAGTACAGAATCAGGAAGCAGAAGAGTAGTCAAGACTGGCACAGAATCATACACAATAAATCAAACAGTATAATATGTGTATATATTGGCGATAAACCAATATATAACACAATATCAGAGACAAGGCTGACTAGGTCTGAGTGCTGACACAGGGTATCGCAAACACAGACGAAGTGTGACTGAAAAGCAACTTCCTTATATACTGCCTGGAGAGAAGTCTCCATCCCAGGCAGCAACCAATCAGAGCAGGCTAAAATGTCAGCTGACCTCCAGGTCAGCTGACACGCTTTCTAAGAGTATAAAGGCATGTCTGTCTAGAGGCAAGATGGCAGAGCCCTGGTGAGCAGCATGCTGGTGAGTTTGGAGCAGAGTGCTCGGACGGGTTTGCACAGCAGATGCGGACGAATTTCTGCATCCCGCGTTGGAAAGTCCGCTTGCCGGAGTGGATGCGACCATATTTCCGCAATCCATCCGGCGTTGCGGATTTTTCGTTACAGGTCTGTCTTACTGCAACTTTCCTACTTGCACTGTCTCTGTAATAAATCTTATCTCCTTTCCTCTGTCGTGTCTGTCGGGCTAAGGCTGGAATGTGTGGAATGTGCTTGTCATTGGCAGAAGCTTTACACACCCCATCCAAGCTCTGCATGAGTCACACAGTAAGCTAGTTCTCAGCCTATGATACTGTGGTTAGAAGCCAGTCATTTGTTTGTAAACACTGCCTAAAACTGTTCATTACAAGCCAGGATTGCAGCAGGGAGTGGCAGAAACAGCACAGAGGGGCACAGGAGAAAATAAGGTATAGAATGGTATGCTTTTTATTGTAAGAATATTAGAGTACAGATTCTCTTTAATGGTTTTTTTCTGTTTGTTTGTTTTGGTCTCAGCTGAGTGACACAGTCTGACACAGTTCAGAACCACAATCTATGAACTATTCACCTATCTTGCCAGGAAAGAGTTTTATGGCTGTAATTATTTATCAGTGAGAGTAACATTCACATACCAGAATGTTTAACCTTTTCAGGGAGAAAAAGAAAAAACGTGAACACGGCCTATTTATAGGCAGGAATGGCTAGAACAATATTTCTGATCAGCAAATAGGTACCCATTTGAAAATGGTTAATAACCACTTACTTGACAGTTTTTGAATGTAAACCTCTTATCTTCCAGATATGGTGGATGTCAAGCCGCCCATGTGGGAATAAGAAAGCAACAATGAAACTGAATTTGGCTAATTTACGTGAGTGACCTGAATGTTGTACATTTATTAAAAACAGCAGCAGAAAAGACGCAAAAATGTCATCATACCAAGGAGGAGCAGTACGCAGCATCAGGCCATTTAAATCCAGTGAGCAGTACTTGTATGCCATGAAAGAGGACCTGGCTGAGTGGCTGAAGGATCTTTACAATGTGGAAATAAACATTGATAATTTCTTTGACGTTTTGGAAAATGGCTCAATAATTTGTTACCATGCAAACAATGTGACTGATGTGGCACGCGACTTTGCTGTGGAATACCCTGACTTGTCAAAGAAACTCCGGCTTCCAAAATTTGGGGTAACATTCAATGCATCAGCGCAACCTAGAACTTTCATGGCAAGGGATAATGTGTCCAACTTCATCCAATGGTGCAGGAAGGAGATGGACATAAAAGGTGAGCTATTTACAGACTAAACAGACTACGTTTTCATCCAGTTTCTCTGCATAATTGTAACTGGGAGTGACCTACCCTCTCCTGTTTACCTGACTTTCCCCATAGTTTACTGTTTAGTAGGGATACTCAATGAGATGCAAATAATTCCGAGTTGATGCAGGATTATGCACATTTTCTAGCTGCAAATTCATGCAGCTTGAAAATGGACCAATCAAAATCCCCCTAACCCCTAATAGGGAATTCAACCATCTCTACTGTTTAGAACAGCTCTACGCAGTTACTTAATTATAGAAAAACACTTATTGAAAATGTACCAGATTTAAGAGAAGAAGAGTAAAGAGAGTTGTATAGAAGAGAGATATCACTCACAAGTCCACCTCTATGTTTCACTGTAGGGATGGTATACTTTTGTCATAGTTGTCGTTGTATCTTCTCTATAAATACCATTTTTAGTTGGGATTATAAAGCTCAGTTTGGGTCTCATCACCACCTTTGTTTCAGATGTCTTGAGGATTGTTGAGATGCTGTTTGACATATAAGTGAGTTGGTTTGTGGCATTGGCACAGTTAAAGAGACACTGAAGCGAAAAAAAAATTGTGATATTATGATTTGTATGTGTAGTACAGCTAAGAAATAAAACATTAAGATCAGATACATCAGTCTAATTGTTTCCAGTACAGGAAGAGTTAAGAAACTCCAGTTGTTATCTCTATGCAAAAAAGCCATTAAGCTCTACGACTTTGAAAGTCGTGGAGAGGGCTGTTTTTCTGACTTTTATTATCTCAGCTGTTCCTGAACTATTTACTTTTTCTCTGCCAGAGGAGAGGTCATTAGTTCACAGACTGCTCTGAAAGAATCATTTTGAATACTGAATGTTGTGTAATCTGCACATATTATAGAATGATGCAATGTTAGAAAAAACACTATATACCAGAAAATACAAATATGAGAATATTGTCTTTGCTGCTAATCTTCTAGTAATTATTCATAGTACACAACCAATTCACTATATCATATATTTTTTTCGCTTCAGTGTCTCTTTAAGGCTTCTTTCTTGGAACTCACTGTGCAACCCATTTTTTGTTAAAGTACCTCCTTATAGTACATCTTGAAACAGCAACACCACTTGTTTGCAGAGAAGCCTATATTTCAGTTGAAGTGGCTTGTGGGTTTTTCCTTGGCTTCATGACAGATGATGCTGGCAGTTGTGGCTGAAGTCTTGACTGACTTGGTAAAAACTGAGTCTCCCCAGTTTTTTTATATCAGAATTTCAACACTACTATCGTACAGTTTCAGATTTCTATATATGTTTTATATGCTTTTCCATATCTAAACAATTTTCCAACCTTTTCTGGCAAGTCCTTTGACATTTCTTTTACAGTATCTCACAAAAGTAAGTAAAACAATATTTGTAAAAATATTTTATCATATTTTTTCATGGTACAACACTAAAGATATGACACCTCAGTTGGTGTCAGATGGTGCCTCTTGTGGTTACCTATACTAGGGAATGGGGGCTGGATCTGACTACCTAATATTGGGGGCTCTTGTGGCTACCTATACAGGGTTGGGGGGATACCTCTCGCTAACCAATACTGGAGGCCACTTCTGGATAGCTATATTGGGTTGAGGACTACCCAATACTGGAAGGGGGCAACTCTGGCTAGCGCATCACAATAGTGTTCCCAAGACTACTGCGGGGAAAGGTGAGGTGGTGCAATTTATACACCCTCGCCCAAGGAGCTCTATAGCCTAAAAACTGCCCTGCCTGCATTTGCCATGAAGACTGCTGTATTTTGGAAGGTCATTATGTCTGTTTTGTTGATATAAAATTCTACACAAACAGAAGCCATGATTGAAGTCTAAGGGTCCTTTTACACTTAATCAGTTGGTGTGCGTTAGTATGCGTTAGTACGCATTGGTACACGTTAGTGTGCATTTTTTCCATAGCAGTGCATTGTGAAAAAGATTTCAGTTAAAACACATTAAGTGTGAAAGGTGCCATAGGAAAACATGGGACTTACTTTGAAAATCAGTTTTCTTTCCGTTTTAACTGAG